>NC_069510.1:99972690-100095501 GCF_027579735.1 Bombina bombina
GTCTCCAGACCTAAACCCTATTGAGCACTTGTGGGGCATCCTCAAACGGAAGGTGGGGGAGCGCAAGGTCTCTAACATCCACCAGCTCCGTGATGTCATCAGAGGAGTGGAAGAGGACTCCAGTGGCAACCTGTGAAGCTCTGGTGAACTCCATGCCCAAGAGCGTTAAGGCAGTGCTGGAAAATAATGGTGGCCACACTAAATTTTGACACTTTGGGCCCAATTTGGACATTTCCACTTAGGGGTATTATACTCACTTTTGTTGCTAACTGTTTAGACATTAATGGCTGTGTATTGAGTTATTTTGAGGGGACAGCAAATTGATACTGTGTACACTCAATACTTTACATTGTAGCAAAGTGTAATTTCTTCAGTGTTGTCACATGAAAAGATAAAATATTTACAAAAATGTGAGGGGTGTACTCACTTTTGCGGGTAACTGTATATATATATATATATATATATATATATATAATGTATATGTATATGTGTGTGTATATATATATATGTGTGTATATATATATATATATATATATATATATAGACAAACAAACCTAGATAGATTTACAGTACATATACATTATACACACAAGCATATGTAAGTAAATATATACGTATATAGGCACAGTACAGGCAGTGTAGAGTGTACTACTTTGTAGTAATATAACATGTTCTGTTCTTTAGAAATCCAAAACACACATACATTGCACAATTTAACATAAAAACAAAATTTATGCTTACCTGATAAATTTCTTTCTCTTGTGGTGTATCCAGTCCACGGGTTCATCCATTACTTGTGGGATATTCTCCTTCTCAACAGGAAGTTGCAAGAGGACACCCACAGCAGAGCTGTCTATATAGCTCTTCCCCTAACTGCCACCTCCAGTCATTCGACCGAAGACAAGTAAGAAAAAGGAGAAACTATAGGGTGCAGTGGTGAAGGTAGTTTAAAAAATAAAAACACCTGCCTTAAAGTGACAGGGCGGGCCGTGGACTGGATACACCACAAGAGAAAGAAATTTATCAGGTAAGCATAAATGTTGTTTTCTCTTGTAAGGTATATCCAGTCCACGGGTTCATCCATTACTTGTGGGATACCAATACCAAAGCTTTAGGACACGGATGAAAGGAGGGACAAGGCAGGTACTTAAACAGAAGGCACCACTGCCTGTAAGACCTTTCTCCCAAAAATAGCCTCCGAGGAAGCAAAAGTATCAAATTTGTAGAATTTAGAAAAAGTATGAAGCAAAGACCAAGTCGCTGCCTTACAAATCTGTTCAACAGAGGCCTCATGTTTAAAAGCCCATGTGGAAGCTACCGCTCTAGTAGAATGAGCTGTAATTCTTTCAGGAGGCTGCTGGCCAGCAGTCTCATAGGCTAAACTAATTATGCTTCTTAGCCAAAAAGAAAGAGAAGTTGCCGAAGCCTTTTGGCCTCTCCTCTTTCCAGAGTAGACAATAAACAATGCAGATGTTTGACGAAAATCCTTAGTAGCTTCCAAATAAAACTTTAAAACACGAACCAAGTCAAGATTGTGTAACAGACGTTCCTTCTTTGAAGAAGGATTAGGACACAGTGACGGAACAACAATTTCCTGATTGATATTCCTATTAGATACTACCTTAGGAAGAAACCCAGGTTTGGTACGCAAAACTACCTTATCTGCATGGAAGATCAGATAAGGGGAATCACACTGCAAGGCAGATAACTCTGAAACTCTTCGAGCAGAAGAGATAGCTACTAAAAACAGAACTTTCCAAGATAAAAGCTTGATATCTATGGAATGCAAGGGTTCAAACGGAACCCCTTGAAGAACCTTAAGAACTAAATTTAAACTCCATGGCGGAGCAACAGGTTTAAACACAGGCCTGATTCTAACCAAAGCCTGACAAAACGCCTGAACGTCTGGAACATCAGCCAGGCGCTTGTGCAAAAGAATAGACAGAGCAGAAATCTGTCCCTTTAAGGAACTAGCCGATAATCCCTTTTCCAATCCTTCTTGGAGAAAAGATAGTATCCTGGGAATCCTGACCTTACTCCACGAGTAACCCTTGGATTCACACCAATGAAGATATTTATACCATATCTTATGATAGATTTTCCTGGTGACAGGCTTTCGAGCATGAATCAAGGTATCAATGACCGACTCGGAGAAACCACGTTTTGATTAAATCAAGCGTTCAATCTCCAAGCAGTCAGACGCAGAGAAACTAGATTTGGATGTTTGAATGGACCTTGGAGTAGAAGGTCCTGCCTCAGCGGCAGAGTCCATGGTGGAAAGGATGACATGTCCACCAGATCTGCATACCAAGTCCTGCGTGGCTACGCAGGTGCTATCAAAATCACCGAAGCTCTCTCCTGCTTGATCTTGGCAATCAGACGAGGGAGGAGAGGAAACGGTGGAAACACATAAGCCAGGCTGAAGGACCCGGGCACTGCTAGAGCATCTGACAGCGTCGCCTGGGGATCCCTCGACCTGGACCCATAACGAGGAAGCTTGGCGTTCTGACGAGACGCCATCAGATCCAGTTCTGGTTTGCCCCATAATTGAATCAGCTGGGCAAATACCTCCGGATGGAGCTCCCACTCCCCCGGATGAAAAGTCTGCCGACTTAGAAAGTCCGCCTCCCAGTTCTCTACTTCTGGGATATGGATAGCAGATAGATGGCAAGAGTGAACCTCCGCCCATAGAATTATCTTTGAAACTTCCATCATTGCCAGGGGACTCCTTGTTCCCCCCTGATGGTTGATATAGGCTACAGTCGTGATATTGTCCGACTGAAATCTGATGAACTTGACCGCAGCTAGCTGAGGCCAAGCCTGAAGAGCATTGAATATCGCTCTGAGTTCCAGAATGTTTATCGGAAGGAGGGCTTCCTCCTGAGTCCACGAACCGCACCCCAGCCCAGAAGGCTGGCATCTGTCGTCACTATAGTCCACTCTGGCCTGCGGAAACTCATTCCCCTGGACAGGCGAACCCGAGATAACCACCAGAGAAGAGAATCCCTGGTCTTTTGATCCAGATTTAACAGAGGAGACAAATCTGTGTAGTCCCCATTCCACTGATTGAGCATGCAAAGTTGCAGTGGTCTGAGATGTAGGCGGGCAAACGGAACTATGTCCATTGCGCTACCATTAGGCCGATCATTTCCATACACTGAGCCACTGACGGCCGAGAAGTGGAATGAAGAACACGGCAGGAAGTTAGAAGCTTTGATATCCTGACCTCCATCAGAAAAATCTTCATTTCTACTGAATCTATCAGAGTTCCTTAGAAGGAAACTCTTGTGAAGGGAGAAAGAGAACTCTTTTCTCTGTTCACTTTCCACCCGTGAGACCTCAGAAAGGCCAGAACAATGTCCGTATGGGACTTGGCGATTTGAAAAGTCGACGCCTGAATCAGAATGGCGCCGTGGCTAGCCCGAAGGGAAGAGCCACAAACTGGTAATGCCTGTCTAGGAAGGCGAACCTTAGGGACTGATGATGCTCTCTGTGAATCGGAATGTATAGATAAGCATCCTTTAAGTCCACGGTAGTCATATATTGACCCTCCTGGATCATAGGGAGGATGGTTCGAATTGTCTCCATTTTGAAGGATGGGACCCTGAGAAATTTGTTTAGGATTTTGAGATCCAAGATTGGTCTGAAATTTCCCTTTTTTTGGGAACTATAAACAGGTTTGAATAGAAACCCTGCCCCTGTTCCTCTCTTGGAACAGGGTGGATCACTCCCATAACCAGTAGGTCTTGAACGCAACGTAAGAATGCCTCTCTCTTTATCTGGTTTGCAGATAATTGTGAGAGATGAAATCTCCCCTTTGGAGATGAACCTTTGAATTCCAGAAGATAACCCTGGGAAACAATCTCTACTGCCCAGGGATCCTGGACGTCTCTTGCCCAAGCCTGGGCGAAGAGAGAAAGTCTGCCCCATACTAGATCCGGTCCCGGATCGGGGGCTACCCCTTCATGCTGTCTTAGAGGCAGCAGCAGGCTTCTTGGCCTGCTTCCCTTTTTTCCAAGTCTGGTTAGGTCTCCAGACTGGTTTGGACTGGGTGAAATTTCCCTCTTGTTTTGCATTAGAGGAAACCGAAGCTGCGCCACCCTTGAAGTTTCGAAAGGAACGAAAATTATTCTGCTTGGTCCTTAATTTGCTGGACCTATCCTGAGGAAGGGCATGACCCTTTTCTCCAACATTGGTGTGTCCGGTCCACGGCGTCATCCTTACTTGTGGGATATTCTCTTCCCCAACAGGAAATGGCAAAGAGTCCCAGCAAAGCTGGTCACATGATCCCTCCTAGGCTCCGCCCACCCCAGTCATTCTCTTTGCCGTTGCACAGGCAACATCTCCACGGAGATGGTTAAGCGTTTTTTGGTGTTTAAATGTAGTTTTTATTCTTCTATCAAGTGTTTGTTATTTTAAAATAGTGGTAAGAAGTGAATACAGCGCCAACAAGAGGCCAAGGGATAAATATACTCACAGAGAGATAAAAGAAGATTATTTAATGAATGTAAAAAGCACATATAAATAAAATTACAAATACAGGAATATCTTACAGAAGCGGCTCAAAGGGCCAAAGCTGATAATTACAATAAAAACAGAGGTAATAACAGGTGATCAGTGTGAGTGGTACACCAGAATAAGAGTGTATACTGATAAAACAGAATTAGCCTAAGTACAACTGTAGCAAGTGCATCAAGCAAAAAACTAATAAACAATAATACAAACAATAGTGTTCAAAATTCTAGTCTTGAGAAAGGCCCTTTTTTGAGGGCAGAAACGCGTTGACATATTGGACATATTGGTAAGCATTACTTTAATCTTTACTTCATTCTCATATTGGATACACTATGTTGTGAATTTCTTTTTTTACAGGGACACTTTTTAGGATACCATAGGAGCAGCTGACAGGTGCTAGGATCCATTCAGCTACTTCAGCAACCACACTCAGGAATTTGGATCTGTCAAAGTAACTAACATTGGAAGGAATCAATTTCCTCACTTTCACCTTGCTTTTCATCACCCATTTTTTCCATTTTTTAGTTTTGATTGACTTATTTTTGTTCTTCACTAACATTTGTTGATCAACTTTTTGAACACTTTTTTGGATTATATTTTATATTTTATTATTTTTTATTTTTTATGTTATTGCATATTGTGTATTTTATTTTTTTATGTTATTGCATATTGTGTATTTTATTTAATTATATCTTAACCTCACTGGATTAAGTAGCTAGCATTTTTATATCCATTTGCACTTACTCACTATTTGATTGTATTTATACAATTATTTTGCTACCCCCTTTTTTTGCACTGCAGTGCATTTTTCTATTTTTTGGAACACTATTTTTGTAACACTAATTTTGAACACTATTGTTTGTATTATTGTTTATTAGTTTTTTGCTTGATGCACTTGCTACAGTTGTACTTAGGCTAATTCTGTTTTATCAGTATACACTCTTATTCTGGTGTACCACTCACACTGATCACCTGTTATTACCTCTGTTTTTATTGTAATTATCAGCTTTGGCCCTTTGAGCCGCTTCTGTAAGATATTCCTGTATTTGTAATTTTATTTATATGTGCTTTTTACATTTTTTATATATAGTCTTTTATTACTGATGCTTTTTAACATGGTTCATTAAATAATCTTCTTTTATCTCTCTGTGAGTATATTTATCCCTTGGCCTCTTGTTGGCGCTGTATTCACTTCTTACTACTTGTGCATATTTTTTGGAGGTTGGTTAGGATCTCTGTTTGGATACAGCTTGGGGATTACCTTAGCGCTTGTACACACACCCTTTTTCACTATTTTAAAATAGTGCTGGTATGTACTATTTACTCTGAAACAGAAAAGGATGAAGAGTTCTGTTTGTAAGAGGAAGATGATTTTAGCAGACAGTAACTAAAATCGATTGCTGTTTCCACATAGGACTGTTGAGATGAAGTAACTTCAGTTGGGGGAAACAGTTAGCAGACTTTTCTGCTTAAGGTATGACTAATCAAAGAAGAAGGATAGGATCCAGCTTTATGCAAATAAAATCCATCTTTATTGGCAAAGTTAAAACGCCAGAAGTGGCTCAGTGAACAGCATACAAAGATAGTAAGCAAAAACTGGTGTGTGAGCGTGACACCACGGCTTACATGTTTCGGCGCTCAGCCGTAATCATAGCCATAGGTGTCATGCAGGTGAATGCAGGTTTAAAAGACTGTGTTACAATTGTGATTGGTTAAAAACAATGAATACAAAACACGCCCACACCTCAGGTAAAGAGTAATTTGTTTAACCCTTAATGCCCAAGTCACGTTACAGCAAAGGTACACACACTAAGGTATATATATGATAAATCCTTATAAATATAAACAAGTTTCTAAAATGGAAAACCCATAAAGATAATATAAGAACATGGAGGAAAAATGACCCTATCTATCCCCAATTTATATCTGCGCTAGATTATTGTGTGTCTTATAGTTAGCAAGCACTAAAGCAAAATGTATATAGTTTACAAATTCTCAAATGGCATAGTTTAAGATGTGATATGAATAATAATAGTATTGATTAACTGAAATAAATTATCTTACAGAATTATGTCTCAAAGGTATGTACCCCTTAGAGAGTAAAGTTAGATGCTTGCATGCACAAATATACACATACTAGTGAATGCGATATACATATATATATTCACACACCTTGCAGGGCAGACTAATGTATAACCTTCAATGCGTATTAAAGAATAATTCAAAATAAATGTTAAAAGTGCGAGACACATCTAGAGGTATCAAAAAATGGGAAAGAAGGAAGGGGTATAACAGAATGAACAGTACCCTCAAAAGAATACAATATATATATATAGGGATGTTTGAATGGTAAATGTTAATACCCTAAAATTATTCCCAGAAATTGATCAAATCATATCTTGAGTTTAAACCCAATGGTAATCTGGTTTTAAGGGTGTATATCCAATATACTTCCCTTTTAGCAAGTATGTTATCCAGATTGCCACCTCTCTTGGGCACCTTAGCTTGTTCTATTGCTGCCCATTTAAATGAGTTTAGACTACTGTGATGTTTTGTGGAAAAATGTTGAACAAGTGGTGTGCTCGATGTACCCTTTGTAATAGTCGAAAAATGTTCTCTAATACGGGAATTTATATCCCTAGAGGTTAACCCTATGTATTGAATATTACATAGGGTACATGTAATGATATATATGACGTTAGTACTTTGGCAATTTAAGCAAGTTTTAATAGGATATGTCTGTCCTGTTATTGCTGAGGTGAATTCTTTAGTAACCCATGCAAAATCGCATGGTTTACATTTCTTGTGGCCACACTTGAACATGCCCAGATGATGTAACCATGAGCTGGTATGACCTGAAGTCTGTTTTAATTCTGTGGGAGACAGGATGGAAGCCAAAGTAGGGCTCTTCTTGTAGGAACACCTAACACCTTGTTTTACAGTTTCAACCAACTTCTCGTCAGCTGCCAATAGTGGGAAATGTTTCCTGACTATGTCGCAGATTTGGGAATATTGTGTACTAAAGGTTGTCACAAAATGTACACCTAGAAAATCTCTGTGTGTGTTGGCAGGTTTGTCCACCAAAAGTTGGTCCCTGTCCAGTTGGTCTACAGCTAATCTAGCCTGTCTAATGTGGCCACGTGTATATTTCCTCTCTTTTAGTCTCTTCTCTAGACAAACGGCCTCCTGCACATAATCCTCGTTATTGCTACAATTTCTTTTAAGCCGGGTAAACTGGCCTTTTGCAACAGCATATGAGGTATTTTTAGGGTGGCAGCTGGAGGCGTGCAGGAGGGTGTTGCCTGAGATAGGTTTACGGTACACTTTTGATACAATCACCTGTAAGGCATAAGTCTAGATAATTGATGGAGTATCTGTCAGTGGTGTATGTAAAACTCAAGTTTAAATTGTTTTTATTGATCATATCGATGAAGTTCTTAATGTCTGCAGGAGGACCTGACCAGATAAGAAGGAGGTCGTCAATATAGCGTTTAAAGAAACAAATGTGGGACCTGAATGGGTTGCTATGGTCAAAGATGTTTTCTAGCTCCCATTTGCCAAGAAATAAGTTAGCATAAGAGGGGGCATATTTCGCCCCCATGGCTGTGCCACATCTTTGTACATAGTATTTGCCTTCAAATGTAAAAAAGTTGTGAGTCAGTAGGAACTCAAGAATTCTTAGAATATATTTTTGGAAATCTGATGTATATTCTGTGTGTGTTGCCAAATAATATCTTACTGCTTCAATACCCTTGTTGTGTGGGATCCTAGAATATAGTGAGACTACATCAACCGAGAGCCAATAGTGGTTGGTTTGCCATTTTGTATTGGTTAGAAGATTTAGTATGTGTTTTGAATCCCTCGTATATGAAGGTAGTTGGTGAACCAATGGCTGCAAGATGGCATCCAACCACTGGGACAATCTTTCAAAGATAGAATCGATACCGCTGACTATAGGGCGGCCTTGTACGTTGTGAAGGGACTTATGAACCTTAGGGAACATATGGAAGACTGGGATTCTTGGGTATTTTACATAGAGATAGTCAGCTGTGTTTTCATCTAAGAAACCATGTTCAACGCCATCATCTAGTATATCAAATAAGAGCTTCTTATACTCATTTGTTGGATTTCTGGGAAGGATCGAGTAGTCAGTGGGGATATTTAGTTGTCTGTGTGCCTCTGATATGTAATCCTGCCTATCAAGTACTACAACGGTACCTCCCTTATCTGATGGGCGGATTACTAAGTCAGATCTTTGCTGTAAAGACCTGAGTGCTTCTGTCTGTTTTTTAGTCAGATTTTTAGTTGTTCGTTCAGTGGTCTCTTTTAATTTGTGCAAATCAGATTCTACTCGTGCATGGAATGTTTCGATTATAGGTCCTCGTTTTGTATTGGATAAAAAGTAGAATTATTTCTAAATGAGTGTGCCCTATTGAGTGTTCCTGATATTGTGTTGCTCTCAATTGCTAAATTTTGTAGGGATATGAGGTCATATGTTTCTGAAAAGGTATTTATGCCTGTAGTAGATGTAGTGTGAAAACTATCTGGTTCGAAAATTGGTGTCTCCTGAGCGGTATCTGCAAAATATATTTTTAAAGTAATATTCCTGACAAATTTGTTGATATCTATGAGTGTCTGGAATATATCAAAGTTTGTAGTGGGTGCAAAACCTAAACCTAAGGAGAGTACATCTATTTGATCTTGAGTAAGCGTAGCTGAAGATAGATTGTATTCATTGTTTTTAACCAATCACAATTGTAACACAGTCTTTTAAACCTGCATTCACCTGCATGACACCTATGGCTATGATTACGGCTGAGCGCCGAAACATGTAAGCCGTGGTGTCACGCTCACACACCAGTTTTTGCTTACTATCTTTGTATGCTGTTCACTGAGCCACTTCTGGCGTTTTAACTTTGCCAATAAAGATGGATTTTATTTGCATAAAGCTGGATCCTATCCTTCTTCTTTGATTGCTTAACCGCACCAGTTTGGATCAGCTCAAAGCCCTTGTATATGAAGATTACCTGTTGTGAAACCCGGGTGAAGTAAGAGCACCGCCCCCTTACCGGAGATCCTGCTACGTCACAAACAGACATCGCAGTGCACCTGTGTTTAGCCTGAAGCGCTACTGGAGATTTTCCACTTTGCCGGTTGGTTTGGAGCAGACAGCCCACCGATCTGATTTCGGTTTGACCACGAAGGTCCCCCGGCTATTTTGAATTCCTGTCTGAGGTACTGCACGGCATACACAGATTCCGGGGGCGGCTAGGCTCCTTAAGGGTAAGTCCCGGACCCAACAGTATTTACCTGTATGCACCTTTTTGTTTTGCACTTACATATTGCATATTAGAAGAGGACTTCCCATATCTCTCTATATCACTTTATTATTAAGGTATGACTAGCCATATTTCTAACAAGACTGTGTAATGCTGGAAGGCTGTCATTTCCCCTCATGGGGACCGGTAAGCCATTTTCTTAGTCAAAAACAAACAGAATAAAGGGCTTATTATGGGCTAAAAAACTGGTAGACATTTTTTATGGGCTAAATCGATTGCTTTATTTGTGCATATTATTCAGATTTAGGCTAATAATTGGCATTTATAATCTTGGGGAACGTTTATAAAACGGCAGGCACTGTATTGGACACCTTTTTCAGTCAGGGGGCCTTTCTAGTCATAGACTGAGCCTCATTTTCGCGCCATTAATGCGCAGTTGTTTTTTGAGAGCAGGGCATGCAGATGCATGTGTGAGGATCTAAGAATCTCTGAAAAAGCTTTTAGAAGGCGTCATTTGGTATCGTATTCCCCTCAGGGCTTGGTTGGGTCTTAGCAAAGACTATATCTGGGACTGTATAGGGGTTAAATTGAAAAACGGCTCAGGTTCCGTTATTTTAAGGGTTAAAGCTCTGAAATTTGGTGTGCAATACTTTTAAGGCTTTAAGACACTGTGGTGAAATTTTGGTAATTTTTGAACAATTCCTTCATACTTTTTCACATATTCAGTAATAAAGTGTTTTCTGTTTGAAATTTAAAGTGACAGTAACGGTTTTATTTTAAACGTTTTTTGTGCTTTGTTGACAAGTTTAAGCCTGTTTAACATGTCTGTACCTTCAGATAAGCTATGTTCTATATGTATGAAAGCCAATGTGTCTCCCCATTTAAATTTATGTGATAATTGTGCCATAGCGTCCAAACAAAGTAAGGGACAGTACTGCCACAAATAATGATATTGCCCAAGATGATTCCTCAAATGAGGGGAGTAAACATGATACTACATCATCTCCTACTGTGTCTACACCAGTTTTGCCCATGCAGGAGGCCCCTAGTACATCTAGTGCGCCAATACTTATTACCATGCAACAATTAACGGCTGTAATGGATAACTCCATAGCAAATCTTTTATCCAAAATGCCTACTTATCAGAGAAAGCGCGATTGCTCTGTTTTAAACACTGAAGAGCAAGAGGACGCTGATGATAATTGTTCTGTCATACCCTCACACCAATCTGAAGGGGCCATGAGGGAGGTTTTGTCTGAGGGAGAAATTTCAGATTCAGGAAAAAATTTCTCATCAAGCTGAACCTGATGTTGTGACATTTAAATTTAAATTAGAACATCTCCGCGCACTGCTTAAGGAGGTGTTATCTACTCTGGATGATTGTGACAATTTGGTCATTCCAGAGAAATTATGCAAGATGGACAGGTTCCTAGAGGTTCCGGTGCCCCCCGACGCTTTTCCTATACCCAAGCGGGTGGCGGACATAGTAAATAAAGAGTGGGAAAAGCCCGGCATACCTTTTGTTCCTCCCCCTATATTAAGAAATTATTTCCTATGGTCGACCCCAGAAAGGACTTATGGCAGACAGTCCCCAAGGTCGAGGGGGCAGTTTCTACTCTAAACAAACGCACTACTATTCCTATCGAAGATAGTTGTGCTTTCAAAGAATCCTATGGATAAAAAATTGGAAGGTTTGCTTAAAAAGATTTTTGTACAGCAAGGCTACCTTCTACAACCAATTTCATGCATTGTTCCTGTCACTACGGCAGCGTGGTTCTGGTTCGAGGAACTAGAAAAGTCGCTCAGTAGAGAAACTCCATATGAGGAGGTTATGGACAGAGTTCACGCACTTAAATTGGCTAACTCTTTTATTTTAGATGCCGCTTTGCAATTAGCAAATTAGCGGCGAAAAATTCAGGGTTTGCTATCGTGGCGCGCAGAGCGCTTTGGCTAAAGTCTTGGTCAGCGGATGTGTCATCCAAGACAAAATTGCTTAACATTCCTTTCAAAGGTAAAACTTTATTTGGACCTGATTTGAAAGAGATTATTTCAGACATCACTGGGGGGAAAGGGCCACGCCCTTCCACAGGATAGGTCTTTTAAGGCTAAAAATAAGCCTAATTTTCGTCCCTTTCGCAGAAATGGACCAGCCCTCTAATTCTGCATCCTCTAAGCAAGAGGGTAATGCCTCACAACCAAACCAGCTGGAAACCAATGCAAGGCTGGAACAAGGGTAAGCAGGCCAAGAAGCCTGCCGCTGCTAACAAAACAGCATGAAGGAGTAGCCCCCGATCCGGGACCGGATCTGGGTGGGGGGCAGACTCTCTCTCTTTGCTCAGGCTTGGGCAAGAGATGTTCAAGGATCCTTGGGCGCTAGAAATAGTTTCTCAAGGTTATCTCCTGGAATTCAAGGAACTACCCCCAAGGGGAAGGTTCCACAAGTCTCAATTATCCTCAAACCAAATAAAGAGACAGGCATTCTTACATTGTGTAGAAGACCTGTTAAAGATGGGAGTGATACACCCAGTTCCAATAGAGGAACAAGGAATGGGATTTTATTCCAATCTGTTCGTAGTTCCCAAAAAAGAGGGAACGTTCAGACCAATTTTGGATTTGAAGATCCTAAACAAATTTCTCAGGGTACCATCGTTCAAAATGGAAACTATTCGAACGATTCTACCCACCATCCAGGAAAGTCAATTTATGACTACCGTGGATCTAAAGGATGCGTACCTACATATCCCTATCCACAAGGAACATCATCAGTTCCTAAGGTTCGCTTTTCTGGACAAACATTACCAGTTTGTGGCTCTTCCATTCGGATTAGCCACTGCTCCAAGGATTTTCACAAAGGTGCTAGGGTCCCTTCTAGCGGTTCTAAGACCAAGGGGCATTGCAGTAGTACCTTACTTAGACGACATTCTAATACAAGCGTCGTCCCTGTCAAAGGCAAAGGCTCATACGGACATCGTTCTAGCCTTTCTCACATCTCACGGATGGAAGGTGAACAAAGAAAAGAGTTCTCTGTCCCCGTCAACAAGAGTTCCCTTCTTGGGAACAATAATAGATTCCTTAGAAATGAGGATTTTTCTGACAGAGGTCAGAAAATCAAAACTTCTAAGCTCTTGTCAAGTGCTTCATTCTGTTCCTCGTCCCTTCCATAGCGCAGTGCATGGAAGTAATAGGATTGATGGTTGCAACAATGGACATAGTTCCTTTTGCACGAATTCATCTAAGACCATTACAACTGTGCATGCTCAAACAGTGGAATGGGTATTATACAGACTTGTCTCCAATGATTCAAGTAGATCAAAAGACCAGAGATTCACTCCGTTGGTGGCTGACCCTGGACCATCTGTCTCAGGGAATGAGCTTCCGCAGGCCAGAGTGGGTCATTGTCACGACCGACGCCAGTTTAGTGGGCTGGGGTGCGGTCTGGGAATCCCTGAAAGCTCAGGGTCTATGGTCTCGGGAGGAGTCTCTTCTCCCGATAAACATTCTGGAACTGAGAGCAATATTCAATGCTCTCAGAGCTTGGCCTCAACTAGCAAAGGCCAAATTCATAAGGTTCCAATCAGACAACATGACGACTGTTGCTTATATCAATCATCAAGGAGGAACAAAGAGTTCCCTGGCGATGAAAGAAGTGACCAAAATAATTCAATGGGCGGAGGATCACTCCTGGCCACTTGTCTGCGATCCACATCCCAGGAGTGGAAAATTGGGAAGCGGATTTTCTGAGTCGTCAGACATTTCATCCGGGGGAGTGGGAACTCCATCCGGAAAATCTTTGCCCAAATAACTCAATTATGGGGCATTCCAGACATGGATCTGATGGCGTCTCGTCAGAACTTCAAGGTTCCTTGCTACGGGTCCAGATCCAGGGATCCCAAGGCGACTCTAGTAGATGCACTAGTAGCACCTTGGACTTTCAACCTAGCTTACGTATTCCCACCGTTTCCTCTCATTCCCAGGCTGGTAGCCAGGATCAATCAGGAGAGGGCCTCGGTGATCTTGATAGCTCCTGCGTGGCCACGCAGGACTTGGTATGCAGACCTGGTGAATATGTCATCGGCTCCACCATGGAAGCTACCTTTGAGACAGGACCTTCTTGTTCAAGGTCCATTCGAACACCCAAATCTGGTCTCTCTCCAACTGACGGCTTGGAGATTGAACGCTTGATTCTATCAAAGCGTGGGTTTTCAGATTCGGTGATAGATACTCTGGTTCAGGCCAGAAAACCTGTAACTAGAAAAATTTACCATAAAATATGGAAAAAATATATCTGTTGGTGTGAATCCAAAGGATTCCCATGGAATAAGATAAAGATTCCTAAGATTCTCTCCTTTCTTCAAGAAGGTTTGGAGAAAGGATTATCTGCAAGTTCTCTAAAGGGACAGATCTCTGCTTTATCTGTTACTACACAAAAGACTGGCAGCTGTGCCAGATGTTCAAGCATTTGTTCAGGCTCTGGTTAGGATCAAGCCTGTTTACAGACCTTTGACTCCTCCCTGGAGTCTAAATCTAGTTCTTTCAGTTCTTCAAGGGGTTCCGTTTGAACCCTTACATTCCATAGATGTTAAGTTACTATCTTGGAAAGTTTTGTTTTTTGTTGCAATTTCTTCTGCTAGAAGAGTTTCAGAGTTATCTGCTCTGCAGTGTTCTCCTCCTTATCTGGTGTTCCATGCAGATAAGGTGGTTTTGCGTACTAAGCCTGGTTTTCTTCCTAAAGTTGTTTCTAACAAAAATATTAACCAGGAGATAGTTGTACCTTCTTTGTTTCCGAATCCAGTTTCAAAGAAGGAACGTTTGTTACACAATTTGGACGTTGTCCGTGCTCTAAAGTTCTATTTAGAGGCTACTAAAGATTTCAGACAAACATCTTCCTTGTTTGTTGTTTATTCTGGTAAAAGGAGAGGTCTAAAAGCGACTTCTACCTCTCTTTCCTTTTGGCTTAAAAGCATTATCCGATTGGCTTATGAGACTGCCGGACGGCAGCCTCCTGAAAGAATCACAGCTCACTCCACTAGGGCTGTGGCTTCCACATGGGCCTTCAAGAACGAGGCTTCTGTTGACCAGATATGTAAGGCAGCGACTTGGTCTTCACTGCACACTTTTGCCAAATTTTACAAATATGATACTTTTGCTTCTTCGGAGGCTATTTTTGGGAGAAAGGTTTTGCAAGCTGTGGTGCCTTCCGTTTAGGTGACCTGATTTGCTCCCTCCCTTCATCCGTGTCCTAAAGCTTTGGTATTGGTTCCCACAAGTAAGGATGACGCCGTGGACCGGACACACCAATGTTGGAGAAAACAGAATTTATGCTTACCTTATAAATTACTTTCCCCCACGGGTGTGTCCGGTCCACGGCCCGCCCTGGTTTTTTAATCAGGTCTGATGAATTATTTTCTCTAACTACAGTCACCACGGTACCATATGGTTTCTCCTATATATATTTCCTCCTGTCCGTCGGTCGAATGACTGGGGTGGGCGGAGCCTAGGAGGGATCATGTGACCAGCTTTGCTGGGACTCTTTGCCATTTCCTGTTGGGGAAGAGAATATCCCACAAGTAAGGATGACGCCGTGGACCGGACACACCGTTGGAGAAAGTAATTTATCAGGTAAGCATAAATTCTGTTTCCTCCAGTAATGTCAGAGATGATCTCCTTCAGACCAGGCCCGAATAGGGTCTGTCCCTTGAAGGAGATGTTAAGAAGCTTAGACTTTGAAGTAACGTCTGCTGACCAGGACTTAAGCCATAGCGCCCTGCGCGCCAGAATGGCAAAACCTGAATTCTTAGCCGTCAGCTTGGTTAAATGAAAAACGGCGTCAGAAATAAAGGAATTAGCTAACTTAAGAGCTTTAATCCTGTCTAAAATATCATCTAACAGGGTCTCCACCTGTAGAGCCTCCTCAAGAGACTCGAACCAGAAAGCCGCTGCAGCAGTAACTGGGGCAATGCATGCAAGAGACTGGAGAATAGAACCTTGATGTATAAAAATTCTCTTAAGGAGACCGTCCAAATTTTTATCCATAGGATCTAGGAAAGCACAACTGTCCTTGACGGGGCTAATTGTACGCTTCGCTAGGGTAGAGACTGCTCCCTCCACCTTAGGGATCGTCTGCCACGAGTCCCGTATGGCGGCATCTATGGGAAACATCTTTTTAAAAGCAGGAGGGGAGAGAACGGCACACCTGGTCTATCCCATTCCTTAGTAATAATTTCCGAAAACCTCTTAGAGACTGGAAAAACATCAGTGTAAACAGGCACTGCAAAGCACTTGTCCATCTTACACAATTTCTCTGGAACTACAATGGGTTCACAGTCATCCAGAGTCGCTAAAACCTCCCTAAGCAATAAGCGGAGGTGTTCGAGCTTAAATTTAAACGCTGTCATTTCAGAATCAGACTGAAGCAACGCCTTCCCTGAATCTGAAATGTCACCCACAGATAGAAGCTCTCCTGCCTCAGCTTCTGAGTATTGTGAGGGTATATCGGACACAGGTATTAAAGCGTCAGAAAGCTCTGTATTAGTTTCTGGCCCCAGAGCTGTCTCGCTTTCCTTGTAACCCTGGCAGTTTGGACAATACCTCTGTAAGGGTATTAGTCATAACTGCCGCCATGTCCTGTAAGGTAAAAGAATTAGACGCGCTAGATGTACTTGGCGTCACTTGAGCGGGAGTTATAGGTTCTGACACATGGGGAGAGCTAGATGGCATAATCTCCCTTTTTTCAGTCAGAGAATCCTCTGGAGATAAATCTTTAAGCGCCATAATATGGTCTTTATAGTTTATAGAAATTTCAGTACATTTGTACACATTCTAAGAGGGGGTTCCACCATGGCTTCCAAACATATTGAACAAGGAGTTTCCTCTATGTCAGACATGTTTAACAGACTAGTAATGAGACAAGCAAGCTTGGAAAACACTTTAATAAAGGTGAAACAGTAATTAAACAAAAAAGTTACTGTGCCTTTAAGAGAAAAAAAAAACCTAGCACTTAAACTGCAAAACAGTGTAAAAATATAGTAAAGTCTTCGAAATTTTTACAGTGTGTGTAAGGGACTAAAACAACATTGCACCCACTTGCAAATGGATGATTAACCCCTTAGCCCCCAAACCGGATTAAAAAACGTCAACCACTGGTAAAAAAACAGTTGAGCAACTGCCACAGCTCTGCTGAGGCTCCTACCTGCCCTCAAATACAATTTGGTGAAGGAATAAACCCCTTATAATGGTCCTCAGATGCCAAAGGACTCCTCTAGGGAAGCTGGATGTCTCAGTCTGAATAAAAACTGCACAGCAATAGCGCTAAAATAGGCCCCTCCCACCATGTACTGGATGTCAGAGGGGCCTTAAGAAAATACTCCTAGGAGTATCTGACTAGCCCATGTGGAAAACTAGGCCCCAAATAAAGATTTATCTCTCTCAGAGAAAAAAAACGTTCTATTTATGAAAAAAATGTAAACGTTTTGACACTGAATAATATTAACATGAGTATTACCCTGTTTTGTAAGCATAATCCCAGTCGCTGTTAAATCACTGCATCAGGCTTACCTCAAATACACAAGGCTCTGTCAGCATTTTCTAGAACTTATTTAATCTCTCTAGAAATAAAAATACTGAACATACCTCAAAGCAGGTAATCTGCAGACCGTTCCCCCAACTGAAGCTTTCTTCTATACTCTTCAGTTATGTGTGAGAACAGCAATGGACCTTAGTTACAAACCGCTAAGATCATCAACCTCCAGGCAGAATTCTTCATCTAATTTCTGCCTGAGAGTAAAAACAGTACAACGCTGGTACCGTTTAAAAATAACAAACTTATGATTGAAGATAACACTACACTAAGTCACCACTTATCTCTTGATACTTCCCTTGTCGGGAGTTGCAAGAGAATGACTGGAGGTGGCAGTTAGGGGAGGAGCTATATAGACAGCTCTGCTGTGGGTGTCCTCTTGCAACTTCCTGTTGGGAAGGAGAATATCCCACAAGTAATGGATGAACCCGTGGACTGGATACACCTTACAAGAGAAATAGTTTAATGATGATTTGTGAGACAAACCTTGAAAAAAATTTAATATTAGCTAATTTTAGCTTAATATTGGCTTACATTTTAGCTGGGTGTTGCATTCTGTCTCTCGTTAGCATGGGCAAGAAACAGACTTACTGTTTCTCTAGCATTCACTGAATAGTAAGCCAGGTCATGGTGCTCTAGAAGATTTATGACATCACACTAGATATGCCTTCCTGTAGAGATACCAGGACCTTGCAGGGCTGTGACAGGAAGTAATGGACACTGCACAAATAAAGTAAAAAAAAAAAGTACAGGTAGCCCTCAGTTTACGCCGGGGTTAGGTTCCAGAAGGAATGGTTGTAAATCGAAACCGTTGTAAATTGAAACCCAGTTTATAATGTAAGTCAATGGGAAGTGAGGGAGTTAGGTTCCAGGCCCCTCTCAAAATTATCATAAGTAATACCTAATACACTATTTTTAAAGCTTTGAATGAAGACTTTAAATGCTAAACAGCCTTATAAACCTAATAAAATAAGCACACAACACAGAATATATAATTAAACTAAAACATTTGCTAAACAGCATTATAAACCTAATAAAATAATCACACAACACAGACTTCACTTGCATTTTTCTGCAAACAGTTCTTTCTATGCATTCCAATCTGGACTGATTTATAGACAGGGAGATATTGTTCCTTTGAAATCTGCTTGATTGCTCAGGTATGGTTAAACTGATTAATTTCAGCTTGCTTAGCTTTGCTGCAACACAAGCGGACAGCTCCACCTACTGGCTATTTTAATAAATGCGCTGCTTATCAATGCTTTTCAATAGCAGTCACATGACTGGAAAAAAAGGTTGTTATTCTGAAACGGTGTAAATTGAATCGTTGTAAAACGAGGGCCACCTGTACAAGTACAACCCACTGCTTAGTGCTTTTTATTACAACAATGAAACAGACTCTTTCATATCCATTTAAATGGATTGTAAACAGATTAATTATATTAGAAAAGATTAGAACTGTGTTTATTGAGGTTGTTTTTTAATGGTCAAAACTCCTCCCACCACTTTCCTTATTTGGAAGAGCCAATCCAGTCTTGAGTCAGGAGATGACGGAGCTTGCCACTCACATTGTGTTAATACAATCTCCATTATTTGCTTTCAGCATAAATGATAAGATAAGAAACGACACACTAGGGACAATTTTCAGACTTAAATTACAGGAAAAGGGGGCAAAATAAAGAATTCAGGGGAAATGCAAGGTCCCTAAACTCCTGCTGAGGAGTCCATGCAGCATAGTGAACAAAACCTACAATATAAAATAGGTAGACAAAGCATAAGTACACAGGTTGAGGACATGAGCAGGATTTATTGGTATATTTTTAACTGTAAAACTAACACTGTGTATTAAATATTTGATGCTTCTCTCTTTTTAGACACCTTGACGTGTGAATATGGCTTCTTTTCTTCAACGTTGTCCCTTCTATACCAGGGACCCTTCAATGTTCCTGCGGGCCGCTCGTCCACTGGTCATGCGCAGTGCCGAGCGCTGCCCAGTCATGGTGACCCGCAGCCTGTCTACCTCTGCTGGTAACTGGCAGAGGGCTAAGGACACCACACCAGTCACTGGAGGTACTTTGAAAAGCATTCAATTGTTCCATACTCTGTTTGAAAAAGTCACAGGGCTCAGTTCAGTATTGCTTTGATTTTTTTCAGTGTCCACTGGTGCCTCCAACAGGCGTACACTAGCTCAGGCTGCCCCACAAGCTGCTACAGCCAGTGCCAAGTGTCCCTTCATTGAGAAAGAGATAGGAGCGACTGAGAGTATTATCGTGCAGAGAGCTGGTCCAGAAGTGCAAGAAGATGTCAGGGCATTCAAAACAGGTACCCTGCCAATTATATTACTTAGGTGTTTATAATGAGATAATGTGGATACTAGCTGCTAGACAGATTAAATCTTGTTTAACACAATGATTTCACACTTCACTACTTATGATCCAGAGGAAGGAGTATCCTGTAATTTTATGAATGGTTGTGGATCAAAATTCAGGAGGAGGTACATCAAGGTTAACAACTCTGTTCTCTAATCTAGACGTTCTCAGCTCTCTGTTGATGGAAGTCCAGTCTAATCTTAAGAAGAAGTTCCTGAGCCCTTCCCCTAAAAAGGTGAATCTCGGAACTGGAGCTCCTCTCATTCCAACCCATCTGATTAAAGAAAACATGACAGGTATCAGAGACTCTTAGTAAACTTCCTGATGTTGTCTTTCTTTCTGTCCTACTGCTCACTTTTGTCCTATTTCAGGTGGAGCTGCCTATGGTTACGATGAGTTCTTTAGCCGGAGGATTGATGAGAAGAAGCAGGATCACACATATCGGGTGTTCAAGACAGTGAACCGCAAGGCAGATGCCTACCCTTTTGCTGAGGATTTCTCTGACCTCCAGGGTGATAAGAAGGAAGTGTCCGTATGGTGCAGCAATGACTACCTGGGCATGAGTCGCCACCCAAGGGTGGTAGATGCCATCTCGTGAGTGTCCAACTAAATTTTTTTTTTTTAAATTACAAATATTTTTTATTTTTTTTTAAGTATTTTATGCATCATCCACAATGATAAAAAATACTTGTATCTAATCATTTCAAGTAATTGTGTATCCCATGGTGATCACAGATAAGTTATTTCATATGTATATTCTTTTTAGTGGATCATCATACACGTAATAATGCTAAGTTAGTTTTACATTCATGTGATGCAAAAGATCTGAATCAGTATAAACTTCGCACAAATAATGATGTATCAGATTAGAGCTAGAATATTTGTTTTTATCACTAAGAAAGGATTTTATACATAATAATATGCAGAAGTATCCAACAGAATAGCGCCATGTTGCTAGGATATGTCAGGCTTAGAGCCAGAGGCTAAAGTCAAAATGTAATGAATGGTGTTGGAATATAGGATATATACGTGATAGATTATGGGGGACTAGGAGAAAAAGATGATTGATGAAAACAAACAGGATGACCTAAGGCTTAAAGGGACACTAAACCCAAATATTTTCTTTTGTGATTCAGATAGAGCATTCAATTTTAAGCAACTTTCTAATTTACTCCTATTATCAATTTTTCTTCGTTGTCTTGCTATCTTTATTTGAAAAAGAAGGCATCTAAGCTTTTTTTGGTTCAGAACTCTGGACAGCACTTTTTTATTGGTGAATGAATTTATCCACCAATCAGCAAGAACAACCCAGGTTGTTCACCAAAAATGGGCCGGCATCTAAACTTGCATTCTTGCATTTCAAATAAAGATACCAAGAGAAAAAAATTTGATAATAAGAGTAAATTAGAAAGTTGCTTAAAATTTCATGCTCTATCTGAATCACAAAAGAAAAAAAACATAATTTATGCTTACCTGATAAATTCCTTTCTTCTGTTGTGTGATCAGTCCACGGGTCATCATTACTTCTGGGATATAACTCCTCCCCAACAGGAAATGCAAGAGGATTCACCCAGCAGAGCTGCATATAGCTCCTCCCCTCTACGTCAGTCCCAGTCATTCGACCAAGAATCAACGAGAGGAAGGAGTAACCAAGGGTGAAGTGGTGACTGGAGTATAATTTAAAAAATATTTACCTGCCTTAAAACAGGCGCGGGCCGTGGACTGATCACACAACAGAAGAAAGGAATTTATCAGGTAAGCATAAATTATGTTTTCTTCTGTTATGTGTGATCAGTCCACGGGTCATCATTACTTCTGGGATACCAATACCAAAGCAAAAGTACACGGATGACGGGAGGGATAGGCAGGCTCATTATACAGAAGGAACCACTGCCTGAAGAACCTTTCTCCCAAAAATAGCCTCCGAAGAAGCAAAAGTGTCAAATTTGTAAAATTTGGAAAAAGTATGAAGCGAAGACCAAGTTGCAGCCTTGCAAATCTGTTCAACAGAGGCCTCATTCTTAAAGGCCCAAGTGGAAGCCACAGCTCTAGTGGAGTGAGCTGTAATCCTTTCAGGAGGCTGCTGTCCAGCAGTCTCATAGGCTAAACGTATTATGCTACGAAGCCAAAAAGAGAGAGAGGTAGCAGAAGCTTTTTGACCTCTCCTCTGTCCAGAATAAACGACAAACAGGGAAGAAGTTTGGCGAAATCTTTAGTTGCCTGCAAGTAGAACTTGAGGGCACGAACTACATCCAGATTGTGTAGAAGACGTTCCTTCTTGAAGAAGGATTTGGACACAGGGATGGAACAACAATCTCTTGATTGATGTTCCTGTTAGTGACTACCTTAGGTAAGAACCCAGGTTTAGTACGCAGAACTACCTTGTCTGAGTGAAAAAATCAGATAAGGGGAATCCACAATGTAAGGCTGATAACTCAGAGACTCTTCGAGCCGAGGAAATAGCAATTAAAAACAGAACTTTCCAAGATAACAATTTTATATCAATGGAATGAAGGGGTTCAAACGGAACACCCTGTAAAACGTTAAGAACTAAGTTTAAACTCCATGGCGGAGCAACAGCCTTAAACCACAGGCTTGATCCTAGCTAAAGCCTGACAAAAGGCCTGGACGTCTGGATTTTCTGACAGAGACGCCTGTGTAACAAGATGGACAGAGCTGAAATCTGTCCCTTTAATGAGCTAGCTGATAAACCCTTTTCTAAACCTTCTTGTAGAAAAGACAATATCCTAGCGATCCTAACCTTACTCCAGGAGTAACCTTTGGATTCGCACCAGTATAGGTATTTCCGCCATATTTTATGGTAAATCCTTCTGGTAACAGGCTTCCTAGCCTGAATCAGGGTATCAATAACCGACTCAGAAAAACCACGTTTTGATAAAATCAAGCGTTCAATTTCCAAGCAGTCAGCTTCAGAGAAGTTAGATTTTGATGTTTGAATGGACCCTGTATCAGAAGGTCCTGTCTTAGAGGTAGAGACCAAGGCGGACAGGATGACATGTCCACTAGATCTGCATACCAAGTCCTGCGTGGCCATGCAGGTGCTATTAGAATTACTGATAGCTCTCTCCTGTTTTGATTTTGGCAATCAATCGAGGAAGCAGCGGGAAGGGTGGAAACACATAAGCCATCCCGAAGTTCCAAGGTGCTGTCAAAGCATCTATCAGAACTGCTTCCGGATCCCTGGATCTGGACCCGTAGCGAGGAAGTTTGGCGTTCTGGCGAGACGCCATGAGATCTATCTCTGGTTTGCCCCAACGTCGAAGTATTTGGGCAAAGACCTCCGGATGAAGTTCCCACCCCCCCCGGATGAAAAGTCTGGCGACTCAAGAAATCCGCCTCCCAGTTCTCCACTCCCGGGATGTGGATTGCTGACAGGTGGCAAGAGTGAGACTCTGCCCAGCGAATTATCTTTGATACTTCCATCATTGCTAGGGAGCTTCTTGTCCCTCCCTGATGGTTGATGTAAGCTACAGTCGTGATGTTGTCCGACTGAAACCTGATGAACCCCCGAGTTGTTAACTGGGGCCAAGCCAGAAGGGCATTGAGAACCGCTCTCAATTCCAGAATGTTTATTGGCAGGAGACTCTCCTCCTGATTCCATAGTCCCTGAGCCTTCAGAGAATTCCAGACAGCGCCCCAACCTAGTAGGCTGGCGTCTGTTGTTACAATTGTCCAGTCTGGCCTGCTGAATGGCATCCCCCTGGACAGGTGTGGCCGATAAAGCCACCATAGAAGAGAATTTCTGGTCTCTTGATTTAGATTCAGAGTAGGGGACAAATCTGAGTAATCCCCATTCCACTGACTTAGCATGCATAATTGCAGCGGTCTGAGGTGTAGGCGTGCAAAAGGTACTATGTCCATTGCCGCTACCATTAAGCCGATCACCTCCATGCATTGAGCTACTGACGGGTGTTGAATGGAATGAAGGACACGGCATGCATTTTGAAGCTTTGTTAACCTGTCTTCTGTCAGGTAAATCTTCATTTCTACAGAATCTATAAGAGTCCCCAAGAATGGAACTCTTGTGAGAGGAAAGAGAGAACTCTTCTTTTCGTTCACTTTCCATCCATGCGACCTTAGAAATGCCAGAACTAACTCTGTATGAGACTTGGCAGTTTGAAAGCTTGAAGCTTGTATTAGAATGTCGTCTAGGTACGGAGCTACCGAAATCCCTCGCGGTCTTAGTACCGCCAGAAGGGTACCCAGAACCTTTGTGAAGATTCTTGGAGCCGTAGCCAATCCGAATGGAAGAGCTACAAACTGGTAGTGCCTGTCTAAGAAGGCGAACCTTAGATACCGGTGATGATCTTTTGTGGATCGGGAATGTGAAGGTAAGCATCCTTTAAATCCACAGTGTCATGTACTGACCCTCTTGGATCATGGGTAAAATTGTCCGAATAGTTTCCATTTTGAACGATGGAACTCTTAGGAATTTGTTTAGAATCTTTAAATCTAAGATTGGCCTGAAAGTTCCCTCTTTTTTGGGAACCACAACAGGTTTGAGTAGAACCCTTGTCCTTGTTCCGACCGCGGAAACCGGATGGATCACTCCCATTAATAACAGATCTTGTACGCAGCGTAGAAACGCTTCTTTCTTTATCTGGTTTGTTGACAACCTTGACAGATGAAATCTCCCTCTTGGGGGAGATAATTTGAAGTCTAGAAGGTATCCTGAGATATGATCTCTAGTGCCCAGGGATCCTGAACATCTCTTGCCCAGGGCTGGGCGAAAGAGAGAGAGTCTGCCCCCCACTAGATCCGGTCCGGATCGGGGGCTCTCGGTTCATGCTGTCTTTGGGCAGCAGCAGGTTTCCTGGCCTGCTTGCTCTTGTTCCAGGCCTGGTTAGGCTTCCAGCCTTGCCTGTAACGAGCAACAGCTCCTTCCTGTTTTGGTGCAGTGGAGGTTGATGCTGCTCCTGTTTTGAAATTCCGAAGGGACGAAAATTAGACTGTCTAGCCTTAGCTTTGGCTTTGTCTTGGGGTAGGGCGTGGCCCTTACCTCCTGTAATGTCAGCGATAATTTCTTTCAAACCGGGCCCAAATAAAGACTGCCCCTTGAAAGGTATATTAAGTAATTTGGACTTAGAAGTAACATCTGCTGACCAGGATTTTAGCCACAGCGCCCTACGTGCCTGTATGGCGGAATCCTGAGTTCTTAGCCGTAAGTTTGGTTAAATGTACTACGGCCTCCGAAATGAAAGAATTAGCTAGTTTAAGGACTCTAAGCCTGTCCGTAATGTCGTCTAGCGTAGATGAACTAAGGTTCTCTTCCAGCGACTCAATCCAAAATGCTGCCGCAGCCGTAATCGGCGCGATACATGCAAGGGGTTGCAATATAAAACCTTGTTGAACAAACATTTTCTTAAGGTAACCCTCTAATTTTTTTATCCATTGGATCTGAGAAAGCACAGCTATCCTCCACCGGGATAGTGGTACGCTTAGCTAAAGTAGAAACTGCTCCCTCCACCTTGGGGACCGTTTGCCATAAGTCCCGAGTGGTGGCGTCTATTGGAAACATCTTTCTAAATATTGGAGGGGGTGAGAACGGCACACCGGGTCTATCCCACTCCTTAGTAACAATTTCAGTTAGTCTCTTAGGTATAGGAAAAACTTCAGTACTCGCCGGTACCGCAAAGTATTTATCCAACCTGCACAGTTTCTCTGGTATTGCAACGGTGTTACAATCGTTGAGAGCTGCTAAGACCTCCCCTAGTAATACACGGAGGTTCTCCAATTTAAATTTAAAATTTGAAATATCTGAGTCCAATCTGTTTGGATCAGAACCGTCACCCACAGAATGAAGCTCTCCGTCCTCATGCTCTGCGAGCTGTGACGCAGTATCAGACATGGCCCTAGCATTGTCAGCGCACTCTGTTCTCACCCCAGAGTGATCACGCTTGCCTCTTAGTTCTGGTAATTTAGACAAAACTTCAGTCATAACAGTAGCCATATCTTGTAATGTTATCTGTAATGGCCGCCCAGATGTACTAGGCGCCATAATATCACGCACCTCCCGGGCGGAGATGCAGGTACTGCCGCGTGAGGCGAGTTAGTCGGCATAACTCTCCCCTCGCTGTTTGGTGAAATTTGTTCACATTGTACAGATTGACTTTTATTTAAAGTAGCATCAATACAGTTAGTACATAAATTTCTATTGGGCTCCACCTTGGCATTGGAACAAATGACACAGATATCTTCCTCTGAGTCAGACATGTTTAACACACTAGCAAAAAACTTACAACTTGGTTATAATCTTTTTTAGCAAAAACGTACTGTGCCTCAAAGAGGTACTAAACGATTAAATGACAGTTGAAATAATGAACTGAAAAACAGTTATAGCATCAAACTTTAAAACAACACAACTTTTAGCAAAGGTTTGTTTCCCATTAGTAAAATAACAATAATTAAATTTGACATAAAAAATACAAAGCAACGTTTTTTATTCACAGTCACTATAAGAATTCTCACAGCTCTGCTGAGAGAATTTACCTCCCTTCAAAGAAGTTTGAAGACCCCTGAGATCTGTCAGAGATGAACCGGATCATGCAGGAAATATAAAAGTAACTGACTGGAATTTTTTGATGCGTAGCAAAGAGCGCCAAAAACGGCCCCTCCCTCTCCCACACAGCAGTGAAGAGAAACGAAACTGTCACAAATAAAAGCAAAAAAGGCTGCCAAGTGGAAAATAATGCCCAAATATTTATTCACACAGTACCTCAGCAATGTAAACGATTCTACATTCCAGCAAAAACGTTTAACATGATAAATAGTTATTACAAGGATTAGTGACCTTTAACAGAGTAGTTCCGGTGAAATACCATCCCCAGAAAACTGAAGTGTATACATACATGTCATTTTAACGGTATGGCAGGATTTTCTCATCAATTCCATTCAGAAAATAAAAACTGCTACATACCTCAATGCAGATTCATCTGCCCGCTGTCCCCTGATCTGAAGCCTTTACCTCCCTCAGATGGCCGAGAACAGCAATATAATCTTAACAACTCCGGTTAAAATCATAGTAAAAAACTCTGGCAGATTCTTCCTCAAACTCTGCCAGAGAAGTAATAACACGCTCCGGTGCTATTGTAAAATAACAAACTTTTGATTGAAGTCATAAAAACTAAGTATAATCACCATAGTCCTCTCACACATCCTATCTAGTCGTTGGGTGCAAGAGAATGACTGGGACTGACGTAGAGGGGAGGAGCTATATGCAGCTCTGCTGGGTGAATCCTCTTGCATTTCCTGTTGGGGAGGAGTTATATCCCAGAAGTAATGATGACCCGTGGACTGATCACACATAACAGAAGAAATTGGGTTCGGTGTCGCTTTAACAATAGTAAGATAGTAAAGGCAGAAGCAGAAAAGACCAATGATCAAACGCTCACCAAACGCTACTGATGCAAAAACTCTGGGGTTAATTTCTGTGCATTAAAGGGACAGTCTACTCCAGAATTTTTATTGTTTAGAAAGATAGATAATCCCTTTATTACCCATTCCCCAGTTTTGCATAACCAGCACAGTTATATTAATATACTTTTTCTTTTATCTCTGTGATTACCTTATATCTAAGCCTCTGCAGACTGCCCCCTTATTTCAGTTATTTTGACAGATTTGCATTTCACCAATCAGTGCCCTCTCATATGTTACTTCACGGGCTTGAGCACAGTCTTAGTTCATGGGTGGCATATAGATAACGCCCTCTAGCTGTGAAAAACTGTCAAATGCATTCAGATAAGAGGCGGCCTTCAAGGGCTTAGAAATTAGCATATGAGCCTTCCTAAATTTAGCTTTCAGCTAAGAATACCAAGAAAACAAAGCAAGATGATACAAGTAAATTGGAAAATTGTTTAAAATGACATGCCCTATCTGAATCATGAAAGTTTAATTTAGACTAGACTGTCCCTTTAAACTTTAATATAGGTGTCTCTCCTTCACGTCTAAAACCCTGCATAGCAGGATAAACAGCCCTGAAACAAAAATTTGCCTTCCTACCATTCTTTGAGGGACCTTGCAGTACTGACTTTTTAGATAATATTGTCAGACCCGAGAGCTTTAGATAATCTGACCCAGTGAGAGATAAATGGGAAAGAAAAAAACAGGAAAGGACGTCTCCTGTCTCTGGTTGCACCAGAAGACAACTTAGCTGTTCTTTTGAAAATTCCAACCATAGACATCATACAGTTGTTGCCTGGTACTAATCCTGTAACCCCTTGTAACTCCTCTAATAATGCCCTTTTCTTTAGGGATGCTCTGAAGGAGCACGGAGCTGGGGCAGGTGGCACAAGGAACATATCTGGCACCAGTAAATACCACGTGGACCTGGAATGTGAGTTGGCCGATCTGCATAATAAGGATGCCGCCCTGCTGTTTTCCTCATGCTTCGTGGCAAATGACTCTACTCTTTTCACTCTTGCTAAGATGCTACCAGGTGAGTGTAATAGAACAAAACTAACTTACACAGGCCCGGTTTTAGTGCCAAGAGGCATCAAGAGTTCAGGCTCCCATTTGTGTTGTGTGCTGAAAAAGTAAGCTAAAGGTAATGCATAATAACCCATATTTTTAGTGTGTATATTATTGTGTTACTTAAAGGGACATGAAACACAAACGTTTTCTTTCATGATTCAGATAGAGAATATAATTTTAAACAACATTCCAATTTACTTCAATTATCTAATCTCTTTAATTCTTTAGATATCCTTTGTTGAAGAAATAGCAATGCACATCTGTGGCCAATCACACGAGGCATCTATGTGCAGCTACCAATCAGGAGCTACTGAGCCTATTTATAAATGCTTTTAAACATAGGATATCAAGAGAATAAAGCAAATTAGATGATAGAAGTAAATTGGAATGTTGTTTAAAATTGCATGCTCTTTCTAAATCATGAAAAAAAAGTGGGTTTCATGTCCCTTTAAGTAGACTTTAAAAGTATTATTATATATTATAGTATCATAGAAGGAATTGCTGGTTGCCAAAATATTTCTCTATCTATCCCTGACAAGGACAACGTTAGTGTTGTCTGACAATCGGGTGGTTATACACTAATTTGCTCTAATTCTACAATCTGCCTTACACCTTGTTGCTGCATACCGCTAGCATTAGACTTGGCTTTTACCATGTGCACTTGCTGTCTCTAGGTTGTGAGATTTACTCCGATGCTGGGAACCATGCCTCAATGATCCAGGGAATTCGAAACAGCGGTGTCACCAAATATGTCTTCCGTCACAATGACCCTTCTCATCTGGAGGAACTGCTGCGGGAATCCAACCCCAAGAGACCTAAGATTGTGGCTTTTGAGACTGTGCACTCAATGGATGGTAGAGCTCTAACTATATTACTGATATTGCTCATATTACTAAGGAATTGTGCTGTTGTGTGTTCTGCTTTAGTGCTTAGATATAAGTAGCACACACTCATCTTTTTAATAAAAATGCAACTTACTTAAAGGGATACTAAACCCACATTTTTTTCTTTCATGATTCAGATAGAAAATACAATTTTTAGCAACTTTCTAATTTACTCCTTTTATATTTTTGTCTTTGTTCTCTTGCTATCTTTATTTGAAAAAGCAGGGAAGTAAGCTTAAGTGCCGGCCCATTTTTGGTTCAGCACCTGGGTAGCGCTTGCTGATTGGTGGCTAAATCAGCAAGTGCTACCCAGGTTCTGAACCATAAATGAGCCGACTTCTAACCTTAAATTCCTGCCTTTTCAAATAAAGATAGCAAAAGAACAAATATAGATTGATAATAGAAATAAATTAGAAAGTTGCTTAAAATTGCATAATCTGTATCATGAAAGAAAATATTTGGGTTTAGCATCCCTTTAAAGGAATAGTAAAGTTAAAAATTAAACTTTCATGATTTGTATACTATAGAGCATGCAATTTTAAATTACTTTCTAATTTACTTATATTATCTAATTTGCTTTGTTGTCATGGTATCAGGGTGGTTACAAATTTAATGATTAAATAAAAATAAAAAAAGTTAAATTATTTTTTGAGGGAAAATCTATTTTAAGATAGTTTCTGTTTAAAATTAATTATAATACAAAAGTTATTCGTTCTGAAATAAGGAGTAGTTTTTAATTATTTAACAAGATGCTGTATATTCAAGGCTGTAATGTTTATTTATTTTTTGGTAATTAATTCCATTACTTCATTAACAATCTCATGCTCTCCCAGAGGTTTCTGTAAGATTATTGGGGCATTTTTTTCTATCTTGAAGCTATTATCACATATTATTGGTTTTGTAGTTCTCAAAACTGTGAATTTGTGTCTGCAGAAATAACTTGCCCCTTCTTCATAGCAAAATGTTATAAAATAAACAAAGACCTGAAAGGGACATAAACCCAAACGTTTTCTTTCATGATTCAGATACAGCATACAATTTTCAGATTTGCTTCAATATCTTGGTATCCTTTGTTGAAGGAGAGCAATGCTATACTAGGGCCTAGTTGAACACATTGGATAAATCAGTGACAAGCAGCTAGCTCACAGTAGTGTATTGCTTCTGAGCCTACCTATGTATGCTTTTCAATAATAGATACTTAGAGAAGTAATTATATTAGAAAAGAGAAGTAAATTGGAAAGTTGTTAAAATTGCATGTTCTTTCTGAATCATGAAAGTTTAATTTTGACGTTTATGTCCCTTTAATGCCATTGCTTCGCTGCAAATCTCTGTACACAGAATGAACCCCATACTAAGTTTCAAGAAGCTCAATAAATAGAAGATTGATTGGAGTGGAATAGATCTGCACAAGGACCTAAGTGTGAGGAAGGAAGGGGCAAGCAGAACAAAAATATGATATTGTTTTAGTTAAACTATTTACAAATGTTATTGTAATAATTATTTTTCTCCTTCCAATAAAGTACAGCTGAAAAGTTGATCAAATATGAATGATTAACCTATTAAACTGGAGATAGTTCACCTCCGAATAATTTCATTCATTTCAATTATCTAGCTATACATATCTAATGATATATAGCAAAATCAGAAATGGTGATTTAAATTGTATCCTGCTTGGTATCCTTTTCTGAGCAGCAATGCACTATTCGGAGTTAGCTACTGACTGGTGCATGCACATATATCCCTTTTATAATTTTCTCACCAGATGTGTTCAGCTAGCTCCCAGTAGTTAACTGCTACTCTTTCAACAAAGGATATCAAGATAATGAAGCAAAGTAAATTTAAATTGTGTTTAAACGTATATACTCCATCCGAATCATGAAAGAAAGTTTGGCTTTCATGTGCCTTTAATGTTTTTCCGGATCCTGCACTTACAGTGCTCAGCACATTCTTACCTAGCGTATGTTTACCCAATATGCTCTTTATTCTTGTCTTCTACCTCATTAATGTTACACGTGAGACCAAGGTTTGTATCTGCCTACGCCAACTTAAGTATTTGTATCTTATTCCTCTCAGGTGCTATCTGCCCCCTAGAAGAGATGTGTGATGTGGCACACAAGTATGGAGCATTGACCTTTGTGGACGAGGTGCACGCTGTAGGATTGTATGGGGCAAGAGGCGCTGGTGTTGGGGAAAGAGACGGAGTTATGCACAAGATAGACATTGTTTCAGGAACTCTGGGTAATGAAACGAGAAAACTGGTATTAAAAAACACGTGATATACAAAACAGTATTCATGTATTTTTGCATGGATAAATGATCAAGTTATGCTATAGAAATGTCTCTCACTTTAAAAAGAGTTATAGCATTTCATATCATTTTAGTAGTGGAACAAGAAGGATGTAATCATGTTATATGAGTTGGGCACAAGCAATCATTGATAAACTCCTATTTGGAACAATAAAGGGATACTAAGCCCAATTTTTTTATTTTATGTTTTAGATATAGCATGCAATTTTTCTTCGTTCTCTTGCTATCTTTATATATACATTTAGCCACCAATCAGCAAGCACAACCCAGGTGCTGAACCTAAAATGGGCCGGCTCCTAAGCGTAGATTTCTGATTTTTAAATAAAGATAGCAAGAGAATGAAGAAAATTTGATAATAGGCGTAAATTAGAAAGTTGCTTAAAATTGCAGGCTTTATCTGAAACATAAAAGAATAAATGTGGGCTTAGTATATACATATGGCTTAAAAGATGACTTCTGCAACTGAATGCAATAGGAGTAGGAATTAAGGACCCTTTAAATCAGTAAAAACCAAGGACATAATCATATCAGGGATGATTACCGGGTACAATGTGAAAAGTCGCAGCAATTCTGGCTGCTGTGATCCATGGGCAGTGTTCTCCCCAAGACTTTTCCAGCCATTATTAACAAAAAATTACTAATATTAAAAATGTGCATAAAGTATCCTTAATTACATTTATGTTAAATTATGCAATTAAATTGTGCTTTGGCTAGCAGAAAAGAATATAATATTAGAAAATATTACACTGAACCCACATGGCTACTTTATAATGCTGTCAAACATTTCTGTGGAGAATACTGATGGGTTTTATTCTTTACATCTCACTGTTAGTGACCATGGGGCCAATTTATCAAAGGTCTTGCGGACCTGATCCGACAGTGCGGATCAGGTCCGCAAGACCTCGCTGAATGCGGAGAGCAATACGCTCTCTGCATTTAACATTGCACCAGCGGCTCACAAGAGCTAATGGTGCAACGCCGCCCCCTGCTGACTCGCGGCCAATCGGCCGCCAGCAGGGAGGTGTCAATCAACCCGATCGTACTCGATCGGGTTGATTTCCGGCAATTCCTGTCCGCCTCATCAGAGCAGGCGGACAGGTTTATATAACTGCTGTTTCTGGCGAGTCTGAAGACTCGCCAGAAACACAGGCCCACAAGCTCTATACGGAGCTTGATAAATGGGCCCCCATGCGTTTATCAGAGAGACCTCAGCAGTCTAACAGTATAAGAGGTTTACATGTTCCCACTACTATAGCTCTGACACCAGTCTGTGTAGGATTTCCTCTAGTAGTTTCAAGATTAAACAATAATGCCTTAAAGAATCAGGCAGTGAAAAGGTTACAGTCTAGTGTTGTGTTTATAATCAGATTGGCCTAAGGAATCTAATCATTTAATATTCTGCAGCTCACTAACACTATTATTTTTTTGTCTAGGTAAGGCCTTTGGCTGTGTGGGTGGTTATGTGGCCAGCACAGCCTCCCTCATAGACACCGTACGCTCTTATGCTGCTGGTTTCATCTTTACCACCTCACTGCCCCCCATGGTGCTGGCTGGGGCCCTGGAGTCTGTGCGAGTGCTGAAGAGCGAAGAAGGACAGGCGTTGAGGCGTGCTCACCAACGCAATGTTAAGCACATGCGTCAGCTTCTTATGGATGCAGGGCTACCCGTTATCAACTGCCCCAGTCACATCATCCCTATACGGGTGAGCTGAACATTAAGATGGTCTCATTGGGGTGGGAGGGGAGAGAAGAAAACTATTAAGATAAAGGAAAGCTTGATGTGTTAAGTTGTATTTGTCATGTAAACATTTACAATTTGATTCATAAAAACCCCCAATGACTGCTTGATTAAAACGTTCCAATTACAAGGAAGCTTATTCTACTAAGATCTATTTTTACTTTTTTGGGTCATTGTATACAGAAAAACATTAGCTATGGAGCCAATGACTATATACAATTCTGTTCTTTATTCACTAGGTTGGAAACGCTGCACTGAACACCAGAATCTGTGACATTCTTCTCTCCCAGTACAACATCTACGTCCAGGCTATCAATTACCCAACTGTCCCCCGAGGAGAAGAACTGCTAAGGCTGGCACCATCCCCTCACCACGCCCCTGATATGATGAGCTATTTTGTGGGTAAGTGGGAGTATTAATGTCAGAACATGTAGTAGTTTATAAAGATTAATTAAAGGGATCTGAAACCCAAACATTCTTTCATGATTCAGAGCGTAAAATTAAAAATAACGTTTCCAATGCACTTCCATTATCAAATTTGCTTCATTCCCATAGATTTTTTATTTTTTTTTAGAGATATTAAAGTAGGTGTCTGGATCACTACATAGCAGGAAATGCAAATGGATGACATTCTTGTAAACCTGTGGTCATATAGTGCTTCAGACACATGCACGTCCCTGCGTTTACCCCCTGCTTTTCAACAAACGATACCAAGAGAACAAAGAAAATTTGATAATAAAAGTAAATTAAAATGTGCAATTTTAAACAACTTTCTATCTGAATCAAAGTACTACTGGGCGCTAGCTGCTGATTGGTGGCTGCGCATATCTGCCTCTTGTGATTGGCTTACCTGATGTGTCCAGCTAGCTCCCAGTAGCGCATTACTGCTCCTTCAACAAATGATACCAAGCGAACAAAACAAATTAGATACTAAAAGTGAATTGGAAGGTAATTTAAAATTGTATGATCCATCTGCTTTATGAAAGAAAAATGTTGCTTTTCATGTCCGTTTACAAGGGATATGAAACCCAAAAAAATGTATTTTGTGATTCAGACAGAGCATACGATTTAAAAAACGTCTTGAAATGGTGCAAAACTGTAACAGGTGACGGGCCCAACTTCCTTTATTTCACTCTCTCACTTAGTACAGTCTCCCCTAGACCTTCACATGCCTCATCTCATTGTGCTACCATTCTGCCCCCATTGATGCTAATATTTTGCATTGACAGAGAGCCTGGTGAACACCTGGAAAGAAGCTGGCATGCCCGTACAGATGCCCTCCGCTGCAGAGTGCAACTTCTGCCATCGACCCCTGCACTTTGACCTGATGAGTGAGTGGGAGCGGTCTTACTTTGGTAACATGGAGCCAAAGTACATCACCATGTACGCATGAAGCTGAACAAGACCACTCATCATACCCAGAGACCCCCCGTGACAAGCCTTCCCTGCAATTTACACTTGTATAGATAATATACACTGTACCTTCAATCTACAGGTCTGCAGGCAAATAATCCAACATACGGTACTTCCTACTGACCATTTTATAAATTAGTGACAGATACAGTCCAAATATTTATTTAACATCACTCTCACACGTTTAAGGTGGTATTTAAATTCCTTTATACATTATTTTATATTGATTTCCCCAATCTAACAAAAGATATTGAAGTTATTCAGTGACACAAGATCATAGCTGACTCTGGGTATGAATTCCACACTAATAAAGTTTTGAACTAATCCCTGTCTCGGGCTGTTTATTGAACAATCAGATTTATGGTACTAAATACTGATACGGTCTTAGAAAACCAGAACAGCCTAATGGGTTTCCAAACCTACAACTTTAAGTGTGACTAAACCATTACCATACAATAATACTATTAGGCGGACAATAAAAAAACAGCTATATTTTAAAGTGACGGTAAATTAAAAAGCAATATAAAGTACAATTGTAAACTACATCTTAAGCTGAATCAAACCGCATTATAAGAAATTTGTTTTTAATTAGTCGATTATAAAACATACTGCCTAAATGGTAGTGCGTTGCCATGCATTCTCCAGCCCTTCTATTTCTTTATTGTTGTCTTCCAAGTGCGCTCGCGATATTTAAAGTAATGCGCTTGCTCGTATCCTCTGAAGCCACTCCAATATAAACGAGTCACAGGATGATCAAATAATTATAATCTATTGTGCGGATAACTTGTTTACCATCAATTTATGATAAAGCTCCAAAAAAATTTAGAATATATATAAACACACACATAAATACACATATAGGAGTAATTTGCAGAAGAACTTCTTTACAGAAAGGTTGGCTGGTTTGTGGGATATTCCAATAGAGGTGGCAATGACATGGTAATTGGCTTATCTGAGCAGACGTGGTGGTTATTCACAAAAATAGTATGGAAATGTGGCACAGTCATATAAAGGACAAAACTCACTCTTTACTTGGGACAAAGTAAGGGCTAAAGCAGGCAAAATAGTAAGATGGGAACGCTGGCTGCCCTGTGTTGTTCCTGATGTCTTATATGAGCTAGTGAATACGTTACTTGTAAAATGGTCTCTGCTATTTACATATGAGGATAACTTGGGTGGAAAGAAAAAAGCAGCTTCAGATACCTACCAGGCACCACCATGTTGAGCAATAACATATTAATTAGAGTTAACTTCATGTGCAGAGTTTAGTTTCACTTCCCTTCTTGGCAAGTCTATATCATTTCACTATGCAGGGATAGAGGCGCCAATGGTGCAGATAAATGGTGGTACAGATAGCACTAATAGCCTACTATACACAGGGTACTCACATTTATTGGAGGTACTCACTTGTACCTATAGAGGCGGGCTGGATTTTAACAGCAATCCAGCTGGCTGGTCCAGGGTAGAATAGCTGGTTCGTGGGTGTCAGAGTGCAGATACTCTACAGTAGCATAGCAAGGCAGTACCATATATAACACTGAGAGTGGATGTATATTAAAAAAATTGGATTTATTTAAAACATATAAAAGAGTTTACCACTCATCACAGTGTTAAAAAAGTAATTGGTACATCAGGAATACATGCGACGCGTTTCTCAGTTCAAACTGTTTCCTCAGGCATGTATACAATATAAAAACAATTATATATGGCTGTCTTGCGATGTAGGAGCCCTATATTCCAATATCTCACATGAATGGGGGTTAAAAACTACCTCGATTTTTCTGAATAGAGACATATACATGCCTGACAAACAAAAAGAATATCTCATAACTTTGATAGATTTCATACTTAAACATAACTACTTCCAATTTTTAGACCAGTTCTACCTGCAGACTAAGGGAACGGCCATGGGCACCAGATTTGCCCCTAGCTTTGCTAATCTCTTCATGGGGATCTTCGAAGAAACTTACATCTACAATACAAAGTGGAGGGGCAATCTGGTGTTCTATGGCCGTTACATAGATGATCTACTATTCATTTTTGAGGGCCCTACTTGTGAAGCACAAGAATTTGTAAAATTCCTAAATAATAACAATATGGGTATAGACTTCACATCCAACATACAGATACAAACAATTGAATTTTTGTATTTATTGCTAACGTGGGGGCCAAATGGTACGGTATGTACCTCCACTTACTTCAAGTCAGTAGACTGTAATAATTTTCTACATTACTCCAGCAACCATTATAATAACTGGAAAACCAATATTCCTTACAGCCAATTTTGCCGAATTAGGCGTAATTGTAGTTCTTTTAATATGTATGATGAACAGTCTTGTATATTGAAGGACAGATTTAGGGAAAAAGGCTATCCGAAGGGCCTAATAGAATATGGCTACAATAGAGCAAGATCACTAGATAGAAGTTCGTTGTTAGCCAGCAAGACTAAAAAAGGGACAGAAAATACAGGCCATCAGGGACAACCTCTTTTCGTCACACAATATAACTCCAATTTTAAGGCAGTTAATAGAATTATAAAAAAACACTGGCATATCTTGCTCAGAGATCCCGTACTAAAAAAAGTGCTGGCCCCTCAACCTAAGATAGTGTATAGGAGGGCGCCAACCCTGAAACAAAAACTAGCACCGAGTAAGATAGTCATGACAAAAAAGCACAACAAATACAATAACAATGGACCTAGAAGTCAGGATCACACGAATGGGAGGATTAGTAATAACATTGGGACCTATAGATGTGGTCACAGACGGTGCCATATGTGTAAGTTTATTACACATGGAAGAAAATCCATAATATCACATACAACAGGGGAAGAACACCAGATTAGAGAACATCTGACATGTAATGCTGGTTATGTAATCTATGCACTTACTTGTGCATGTGGGGTCCAGTATATTGGACGCACTTCTAGGAAGGTACGCCTCAGGTGGGGAGAACACAAACGGAATATAATCAAACATTCATCCAAACATAGTGTATCAAGGCACTATTGCATTAAAAGTAGGACAGGCAAATGCCAATTCAACATTACACCTTTGGAGAGCATTCCTAGTAGTCATCACTATAATAGATTCACGCGTCTAAGACAAAGGGAAACATATTGGATTTTCAAATTCCAAACACTATTCCCTACAGGGCTAAATGAAGTTATAGATTCCATGGCTTTTGTTTAGCTTTTTGATAGACGTACAGCTTATACGTATTATAATAGAGACTGGAATAGTGTAGCTCCCTCAGTTAGTTCAGCTATCCCATTAGGGAGTGTTGCCCCACTAGTGTCCAGGTCTGATAGACCATTTAATAGGTCCCAGATGGTACACTCCACGTTTATATTCATTATTATTTCCATTATCATCTACACCACACATTCTATGATAGAACATAAGCATCTTTATAAGTACTATTTAATCACATTAGCACAACCCGTTTTGGGTTGCTTTACAACTTAGATTTCTTTTTTCCCTAGGCCACCCATTGATTATGTGGTGGCTACACTTGCACGAGTAGGAGGTTCACTTATCATTTTTATTTTAATTTCATACACTTTATATCTATCCATGTTTTGGATGCATTAAAATGAGCAAATTTATGGCGCTATTTATTACACACATATCACTTTATATGTTGTGGATGTATTTAAATGAGCAAATATATTGCACTATTCATTGACACCAATATCAATTCACATGAAATGACACTACGTTTCAAATAACATATTTTCAAACTCACTTTTTTTAAAAAATATAGATCAACAGATCGGATATCTTTATTCACACTATGTTTCATTCACACATATTCACATGTTTCAAATAAACTGCACTTTGTAGAGGGATCGCTTTTTTTGATACTGATATTACCCGGGGTCCGGACCAATAGGGCACAGTGTTTACATTTTTTACTGACCAATAGTGATCCCCGCTTCAGTATAACATCCGGTAGTAGGGCCAATGGGATACACTGTTTACAATCACTATGGAGCAACCATTCACCATGGAGCAAGCAATATATTTCCTTGATGGGCGTATATTGCAGTGCAATACTGATGACAGCAAAATTAGGGGCACGCCCGATATTAGCTCTCCTATTGGAAGCTTTACTTATTAGCAACAACTGACAAGTAGTTTTTTTTTTTTGTTTTTTTTTTTATATTTTTATTGAGGTTTAATTCAGAGCTTACAGACAGTGCCTTTTAAGACATTCAATATATACATTTGTTTCAGATTATACAGTAATAACACCATAATATACTCAACATAACTCCATGGCATTGCTAGAAAAGGAGAAAAAAAAAGATCAATAAACATCATGCTTGCTCTTAAGTTGGTATGCCTTCTAGATGGCACCAAGGGCCACTTTTGGACCTCTCTGTATTGGAGATGACATGAAGTTACAGAAGACAAATATAAACCGTAAGGGGCCACTCTTGGGTCCCAGCTGTTAAACCTCTATTTTAAGTTTTTATCAATTTTAAAACGGACATATGAACAAATTAGATAAATTTAGAGTACTAAAACAGGCTAAGAACAATAATGTTAATGGTATACCTCATAATAGAAATTATCCGTTATTGACATAGCTGTGAACAATAATAAAGAGAGGAAGTGATTTTAGAATAGTGGGTATCAACTAGGTGAAATAATGCTAGTGTACATTGTTATATGTTGTGAATTTTCTGTGCTGACCTACTTTAAAAAAGGGACAGCCAAAGGACTCATCATATAATAATCAGACAGGGGAAAAACGAGTAACAAGAGTTACTGGTATGAGCTACCTCAATACAGATCTAAATTTGTTTTCTATGTGCTACTAACTGTAAGTGCTAGTTGTATAGGTATGTGCGTGGTGCATCACCCCGGCCGCAGGCAATACAGCACCCCACCCTGAGTTTACCGTAGCAATAAAATAGACATTTTGCAAACATATGCCTTGAGGTTATTGGAGAGAATAGCTTCCATGGAGCTGAAGATACTGTCATTGGGCAGCTGCTAGGGGAAGATTACAGTCTATGGGGTAATAGTGAGAGACTTCCCCATCTTGCTTTTACTGAATAAAACTGTGCAGGGCAAGTGCATTAGTGGGCTAAAATAAAGGGAAGCAGCTAAATGGAATTTAATAGGGTGGTCTCAATATCAATATCAGTAGATTATATGAAGTGATATGCACCTGTATGCTGAAGCACAATTACAAAAAGAAGCTATAGCATATGTACAGTCATCGGTAAAAAAGCGCAACTAAAACATTTCACTAAAAAAAAACAGGCCATCAGATATACAGTCCTAGATGAGAGGGCACAAATATAGAAATTTACTAAACCAGACCAGTCATACCACATAATATAAGTGCTGAAAATAGCAACAGAAGAACTTGTAACCGTAACTGGATGGGTGTAAATACAGTACTGAACATAATCCTAGCCAAACCCACCAACCTAACCTATTCCAATGCAAGACCATTTGCTAGAGTCATGTTTGCTAGAGACCTGCCGAGTAGCCCAGAGCCCGAGCCTTACATAGGCAGTAACAATAGGGAAGTGTCTCTGAGTAATGTTCCAAGTTACCAACCTTGTCACGGTGTAACAGGAGAGCTTAATAGAGCCTGATAAAGTCAACACCAGTCCCCCACATTGTGCATATGAGTCTCCACAATCTCTGGGTAATCGTCCTGCGGGGGCTCTCTTAGCTCTTGAGGAGAACTGCGATCTTAGCCTCCTATCTTCTTGGCTCAGGACTGAGCTCTCAGCAGGGGCACTTTCCGTGCTAAGCAGAGAGATTGGATGGGCCTCTGTTGTGCTGCTAATCTCCATGCTGGTTGCGTCTTCTAAAATTACTTGGTCGGCATTAACTTCTGCAAACCTCCCAACAGTAGTTATCAGTCCCGGAACAGTAATAGGTGCATAGCACTGGGGCCCCAGAGTGCTATCGCTAACATGTGTCTTTAGAACAGATCCGGGTGGCGCAGATTGCTGGGGTACACTGAGAGCTCCAGGTTTGACTGTTGCCATTAGCGTTTCTTCAAAAGCAGAATAGTGAGCTGTCAAAAGGCCCTTCAATGCTTCCATAAAGGCGACAACATCCTTAGCGTCCATGGTGGTGCTGTATGTATATGCAAGTCAGCACGCTGAATGAAATCATGCAGATGTACACACTCTTGTGCTTTGTAATATTGCAGTGAGTGGTGAGGTATCACTGTGTCCTAACGACAGGCCCCCAAAGGGTACCCGCCGGGGGGGATTTTAATGATGGTAACAATCCTCACAAGTTGGAAGCCTGGTTGTAGTTGTAAAATGTGAAAGCCATGCGGTCGGTAAGATGGCCACCGCTCATATAAGTTCAAAGTGAAGCTCCGGTCTCAAGTCGAAAAGGTGAAACCCTGCATTAAATTCAGCTTTAACAGCTGTTAGACCAAAGTCCAGGGTATATTTAGGTAGCTTTACAGGGCTCATCTCTTCCATAAGTAGCAGGTAAAGACATATATAATACAACCAGAGTCAGAGCAGACAAATTATGCGGCCATTCTCAGTCACTCCAGGCTCCGCCCCCGTGCCAACTGACAAGTAGTTTTGATCGACAGCCATATGGACGAATCCGAAGCAATAAGCACAGGTTCTATCAATACATTATGAATGACGGCTAGGACATCCAATTAAAACATAGAACTGACGAATATTCGTAATTATCAAAGTTTGGCCATTAAAATACTATGACACGCCGAAACATTTATATATATACACACAGAATTTAAGAAGCAGTAAGGTCATTCATTTATACTATATAGTAACTATATCCCTATCTAAGTATTTATATGATCATATTACCACAGGGGCTGATCTATTTTGAATGAGGGATATTGATTGGTTTGTGTCATGCCAATTGTTGGGGGTGGGATGTGGGTGTGTTTCAGTAGCATAGCCTTATATAAGGAGTAAAGATTTGTTTAGAAACATGCCTGAGGAAACAGTTTGAACTGAGAAACGCGTTGCATGTATTCCTGATGTACCAATTACTTTTTTAACACTGTGATGAGTGGTAAACTCTTTTATATGTTTTAAATAAATCCAATTTTTTTTAATATACATCCACTCTCAGTGTTATATATGGTACTGCCTTGCTATGCTACTGTAGAGTATCTGCACTCTGACACCCACGAACCAGCTATTCTACCCTGGACCAGCCAGCTGGATTGCTGTTAAAATCCAGCCCGCCTCTATAGGTACAAGTGAGTACCTCCAATAAATGTGAGTACCCTGTGTATAGTAGGCTATTAGTGCTATCTGTACCACCATTTATCTGCACCATTGGCGCCTCTATCCCTGCTTACACTTTTTAGATCTCCTCCCATTGGATGCTGATAGAGAGCTGCTTCCTTGTTCAGCCAGCTGGATTGCTGTTAAAACCCAGCCTGTGTCTACTGGCACAACTGAGTGCCTCCTCTTATTGTGAGTACCTAGTGTTCACATACGTTTGGTAAATTATAAACCTCCATTGATCTGCACCATTGGCGCCTCTTTCTTGTTGCTTTATTATTTCACTATGCTACCTGTTGATATCAGAGACCACTAAACACAGACTAAAGAGAGTTCTCCTCCAAGGCAGTGGAGGCTGATAACGTATGACCATAACCCTACTAACAAGGCATCATGCTGAATGACAAGTATTCAGGTGCTTGTTCCTATATACTTTTAACTGAGGCTAGTTGATCCCATTCTGACAAAGGAACTCATTGTTCCCAATTCCAAGACTTACACAACAAACCTAAATATTAAAAAACATTCTAATAATTTTATTAAACAACCGTTCAACAATATTGTGCTTGCCTGCTCAGGGAGGATGTAAGATCAGCTTAGGGAACATGGACATATCTAAACTTTCAGGTTTTGAAACCTCTCTGCAGTGTATGGAATTTACCTGTTTATCCATAGATATATTACAATATACCAAACACAGACATTTAAGCAATGCCTCACTCCTGGCCTGACAGATATCAAGTATCACACTGTATATACAGGTTTACAAAGCCCTCTAAAGCCCTGATCTCAGCTATTTCCATCTTAATATGAAGTCCACGGCTTCATTCCTTACTTGTGGGAATACATAACCTTGCCACCAGGGGGAGGCAAAGGCACCCCAGCCAACGGTTTAAATACCTCCCCCACTGCCCTCATTCCCCAGTCATTCTTTGCCTTTCGTCACAGGAGGATGACAGAGAAATGTCAGAAGATTCGGAGTAGTCTCTTATGGAGGGTAGTACTCTTGACTATGGAACTGGAGTTTTAAGTAGTCTGGTCAGCCTCTCAGTGAGAGCATTGACGAAGGTTAGGGTCTGGAGATGCAGGGAGAGTCTTTCTGCTAAACCATCCAGACTCGTATTTACAACTCCTAAGCAATCAGTGTTGACGGGTTTCACTGCCTGCTTCTATCACTCAAGTCCATGGCAGGTGCGATGCTACAACTGTCAAAACTTGAGAGGCTGTGTGTCTGTTCCACGGCGATGATTCCGGTAAGATCGTTTCATTTTATATTATAGGATAACGTAAGAAGACAGGGTCACAGTGTGACTCCTTTATCTGTATGGAATCAAGGGTTAATATCTTCGGAAGAGGATTATTGAACAGGGGGGATTTATAAATGATTTGCTTTATTGTTTTATGCTGCGACATGTGTGAGATGAGGCTCTGGCAGATGTGGGAACATTCAGGTTTTTACTTTCGTTTTGGATAAACTGTGCAGCCTGTCAGTTTGGCGCGCTTTTCTTCCTGCAGCAGGGGTGGTCCTGCATGGCACTCCATGTGACCGGGTGTGGCCTCATTAACTTCCTTTTTCCTGGCCGTGCGGTTGACAGGAGAAGAAGCGGTTTCTCTGTGGGGCCTGGGTGATAGGAGGTGGCGAGGGCCCCAGCCCTTGGGGGTATAAAAGTGCCATTTACTTTTTCTATAGTCCATTTTAAAAGTGCAAGCTATGGAGGACTCTGATGCGTTAGAGGGTACTCCCTCTTTACCCAGATCTAATACCTGTTTTTATTGTGAGGAAGCTACGGTATACCTGCCTGCTCAACTATGTTCCACATGCCTTGATAAAGTAGTTATATCTAAAAAAAAAAAAAAAAAACTAAGATGTTTAGTACAACTGAGCCGTCCACCTCTGAGGGGTCTCCGTCCCGCGAGGTGCGTTCCCTGCAATCATCTCTGATTACACATGCAGCTCCCCATTGCACGACTAATCCTCCTTGGGGAGGAGCCCTCTTACCGCCAGACTTTTCTGTACAGTTGCAAACAGCAGTGTCTGCGGCCTTTAGTGCTTTATCTCGCCCTGCTAAGCGCAAGCAATAGGTTAAATATTGCTAGCCTTCCCAGGGGTCATCTACCAACTTGCTGGATTTATCTGATACTAGATTATCCGCTGATGAAGACGCCTCTAATACTTCAGAGGAGGCTCTTTCTGGGTCGGAATCAGCTGCCTCTAAGCCTCTGGCTGCGGAGGAACCTGACTTTAGATTTAGGATAGAGCACTTACGCTTTCTGTTAAAAGAAGTGTTGGCTACGTTAGAGGTTCCGGAACCTAAGTTACACGAGGAACCTTCTATTCCTAAGCTTGATAAAGTTTATGAGCACAGGGTGGTGCCACAAACTTTCCCAGTTCCCGTTAAGATGGCAAATATTATTAAGAATGAATTGGAAAGACTCAGATCCTTTTTTTCCCTTTCATCTTCCTTTAAGAAGTTGTTTACGGTTCCAGACTCCCAATTAGAGTTGTTGGGGTCTATCCCTAAGGTGGATGGAGCTATATCCACGCTTGCTAAGCGCACCACTATCCCGCTTGAGGATAGTTCATCATTTAAGGAGCCCATGGATAAGAAGCTAGAAACTCTGTTGAGAAAGATGTTTCAGCACACACGGTTTTTATTCAACCTGCAGCGGCAGTGGCTGGAGCAGCTACCTATTGGTGTGACTATCGGAGATGATCAAGGTGGAAACTCCCCTCAATGAGAACCAAGAAAGAATTAAGGCCTTAAGGGTAGCTACTTCGTTTATTTGCGATGCAAACATGCAGATTATTCACTTGAATGCCAAGATATCAGGCTTTTCTGTTCTGGCGCGTAGGTCTCTGTGGCTCAAGTCTTGATCTGCTGACATGACCTTTAAAATCTAGCCTGCTTTCCCTTTCATTTAAGGGGAAGGTTCTTTTCGGTCCAGGACTGAACTCTTATCATATCCATGGTCACTGGGGGCAAGGGTGCCTTTTTACTGCACAATAAGAACAAACCTAAAGGACAGGGTCCTAATTTTCGTCCCTTTCGTTCGGATAAATCCCAATGCCAGCAGCCCTCAACGAAGCCGGATCAGTTCAAGGGAACTTGGAAACCATCTCAATCTTGGAATAAATCCAAGCAGAATAAGAAGCCCACCAAGACTAAATCGGCATGAAGGGGTGGCACCCGATCCGTCGCTGGATCGTGTTGGGGGCAGACTATCTCTCTTTGTGGAGGCTTAGCTAGTAGACATGCAAGACCCTTGGGTTCTGGAGGTCATTGTCCAGGGTTACAGAATAGATTTCAAATCTCATCCACCCAGGGGCAGATTCCACTTATCAAACCTATCTTCAAGATCAGAAAAATGAGATGCTTTTCTAGGGTGCGTGAGGGATCTCTCCTCCCTAGGAGTGATTGTGCAAGTACCTCTAGCAGAGAGAGGTATGGGATACTACTTAAACCTTTTTGTGGTCCCAAAGAAGGAGGGTATGTTTCGCCCTATTCTAGACCTAAAGTGCGTAAACAAGTTTCTGTCAGTGCCATCGTTCAAAATGGAGACGATACGGTCAATTCTGCCCTTAGTTCAAGAGGTACAGTTCATGACCATGATAGACTTGAAGGATGCTTACCTTCATGTGCCAATACACAAGGATCACTTCAAGTTCTTAAGATTTGCTTATCTAGACCAACATTTCCAGTTTGTGGCTCTCCCATTTGGTCTGGCTACTGCCCTAAGAGTCTTTACGAAGGTTCTAGGGGCTCTGCTCGTGGCGATGAGATCCAGAGGTATTGCAGTAGCTCCATACTTGGACGACATCTTGGTCCACGCTCCGTCCTGCCGGCTGGCAGGAAACCATTCAAGAGCTCTGCTACTTCTTCTTCAATCTCATGGATCGAAGATAAACTTAGATAAGAGTTCTCTGGTTCCCAGTACCAGAGTGGAATTCCTGGGCATGATAATAGATTCCATATCCATACAAAGACAAGAGACGTTACAAAATTACTTCCAACTGTCGCCCTCCAGACCTCCTTGAGACCATCTGTGGTCAGGTGTATGGAGGTAATTGGCCTCATGGGGTCCAGCATAGATGTCATTCCATTCGCCAGGTTCCATCTCAGACCTCTTCAGTTGTGCATGCTGAGGCAATGGAACGGCGATCACTCTGATCTATCCCAAGATTTTTCTTGACAACCGATCAAAAGAATCATTCTCTTGGTGGCTCTGTCCAGATCGCCTGTCCCAGGGGACATCCTTCTTGAGACCATCCTAGGAGATTGTGACTACGGACGCAAGTCTATCAGGATGGGGAGCTGTTTGGGGTGCCAGGAAGACACAGGGTCGGTGGACTCGAGAGAAATCTCTTTTCATTTTGGAACTTCGAGCGATCTTCAATGCTCTGAAGGCTTGGCCTCTTCTGGGTTCGTCCCAGTTTATCAGATTCCAATCAGACAATATTACCTCAGTCTATAATGAACTATTCACTAGAGGGGGCGCTCAAAAAGTGGAAAGATCAAACAACTAAAATATATGAAATACAATGATAAGTTAGAAAAAATGTATATAGACCCAATATAGGAATAAACAATAAATATTTAAATACTGTAGTGAAATTTCACTTGCAATAGTGATCAGTAAGAAAGTCCTTTATAAATTCTTTCCAAGGTAATGGTTGCTGGGGCGGCTGCCTCCTCCTCACCGGAAGGTCCAGGTAGCACTAGATAGAATAAACAGAATAGAGGGGCGCCTCATGTGTAGTATCATCTATTATGCAACAACGAATAACATATCTGAAGCCAAATGGATACTCACAGATTTAGAAAGCACACTTATGTGCTGGTAGGTACAGGCTGTAGATTTATAAAAGGTGTGACAGCTCACCCACTGGAAGGCACTCTTGGCGTAAGTTAAGAGGTGCTACAAGGGAAACAAGAAATACGGGCACCACATGTGCAGACTATTAATGGTGCAACAAAAACAAATTCCTTGGTATGGAGGGTACTCACATATTCCCAGAGCACACCAATGCTGGGCTGACAAGGCTGCAGAGCTTGTGTAGCATTAGTTTGAAACAGATTAATGGATATGAAAAGACTCAAATCAAGACTGCATAGAATGAGCTTCATTCATGACAGGCACCACTGCTTGTAGAACCTTTCTCCCAAAAATAGCCTCTGAAGAACAAAAGAATCAAATTTGTAAAAAGTATGAAGCGAAGACCAAGTCGCCGCCTTACAAATCTGTGCAACAGAAGCCTCATTTTAAAAGGCCCATGTGGAAGCCACTGCTCTAGTAGAGTGAGCAGTAATCCTTGCAGGAGGTTGCTGGCCAGCAGTCTCATAAGCCAAACGGATGATGCTTTTCAGCCGAAAAGAAAGAGAGGTTGCAGTAGCCTTTTGACCTCACCGCTTTCCAGAATAAACAACAAACAATGAAGATGTTTGACGGAAATCTTTAGTTGCTTGTAAGTAGAACTTTAAAGCACAAACCACATCTAGGTTGTGCAACAGACTTTCCTTCTTGGAAGAAGGATTAGGACACAGAGAAGGAAAAACAATTTCCTGATTGACATTCCTATTAGAAACAACCTTAGGAAGGAATCCAGGTTTGGTACGCAAAACCACCTTATCCGCATGGAAAACAAGAGAAGGTGAGTCACACTGTAAAGCAGATAATTCAGAAACTCTTCGAGCCGAAGAGATAGCTACTAAAAACAGAACTTTCCAAGATAGAAGCTTAATATCTATGGAATGCATAGTTTCAAACGGAACCCCTTGAAGAACTTCAAGAACTAAATTCAAACTCCATGGCAGAGCAATAGGTTTAAACACAGGCTTGATTCTGATTAAAGCCTGACAAAAAGTCTGAACATCTGGAACATCTGCCAGACGCTTATGAAGCAAATGGACAAAGCAGAAATATGTCCCTTTAAGGAACTAGCTGAAAGACCTTTCTCCAATCCTTCTTGGAGAAAGGGCAGAACCCAAGGAATCCGAACTTTACTCCATGAGTAACCTCAGGATTCGCACAAATATACTCCATATGTGATGGTAAATCTTCCTAGCGACAGGCATGCAAGCCTGAATCAGAGTATCAATGACCGACTCAGAGAATCCTCGCCTTGATAAAATCAAGCGTGTAATCTCCAGACAGTCAGTTGCAGAGAAGTTAGATTTGGATGTAGGAACGGACCACAGATGAAAAGATCCTTCCTCAATGGTAGTTACCACGGAGGTAAAGACGACATGTCCGCTAGATCCGCATACCAGGTCCTGCGTGGCCATGCAGGAGCTATTAGAATCACTGAAGCCCTCTCCTCTCCTGTTTCATTCTTGCAATCACAGGTGGCAGGAGAGGAAAAGGTGGCAACACATAGCTGGGTTGAACGACCAAGGTCCTGCTAGAGCATCTATCAGTGCCCCCTTGATCTAGAGCCGTAAAGAGGAAGTTTGGCATTCTGTCGAGATGCCATCAGATCCAATTCCGGTGTGCCCCATTGAAGAATCAAAGCAGCAAACACCTCCAGGTGGAGTTCCCACTCCCCTGGATGAAAAGTCTGACGACTTCGGAAATCTGCTTCCCAGTGCTCTACTCCTGGGACGTAGATCGCAGAGAGATGGCAAGAGTGAGACTCCGACCCATCGGATTATTTTTGATACCTCTATCATCGCTAGAGAACTCCTTGTTCCCCCCCTGATGATTGATATACGCCACAGTCGTGATGTTGCCCGACTGGAATCTTATGAATCTGGGTGCAGCCAACTGAGGCCACGCCTGAAGCGTGTTGAATAACGCTCTCAGTTCCAGAATATTGATAGTAGTTGAGACTCCGCCTGAGTCCACACACCCTGAGCCTTCAGGGAATTCCAGACTGCACCCCAGCCCAGCAGGCTGGCGTCTGTCGTTACCACAACCCAAGATGGCCTGCGAAAGCACATCCCCTGGGACAGATGGTCTTGAGACAACCAACACTGAAGAGAATCTCTGGTCTCCTGGTCCAGATTTATTGGAGGAGACAAATTCGCATAATCCCCATTCCACTGCCTGAGCATGCACAGTGGTAATGGTCTGAAATGAAAGCGAGCAAACGGCACAATGTCCATTGCCGCTACCATTAGGCCGATAGCTTCCCTACACTGCGCCACTGTTGGCTGGTGAAGGGTCTTTGATTTTCTGACCTCCGTCAGAAACACTTTCATGTTTACTGAACCTAGTAGAGTACCCAGGAATGGAACTCTTGTTAGAGGGACTAGTGAACTCTTTTCCCCGTTCACTTTCCAACCGTGAGTTCTTAGAAAAGATAACACAATGTCCGTGTCAGATTTGGACAGAAGATAGGTGGACGCCTGGATCAAGATATCGTCCAGATAGGGCGCCGCTGCTATACCTCGCGGTTTGAGGACCGCCAGAAGTGACCCTAGAACCCTTGTGAAGATCCTGGGAGCCGTGGCCAACCCGAAGGGAAGAGCCACAAAGTGATAATGCTTGTCTTGGAAGGCGAACCTCAGGAACTAATGATGATCCTTCTGAATAGGAATGTGAAAGTACGCGTCCTTCAGATCCACAGTGGTCATGTATTGACCCTCCTGGATCATAGGTAATAATTGTCTCCATCTTGAACGATGGGACTCTGAGAAACTTGTTTAGAAAACTTGAGATCTAAAACTGGTCTGAAGGTTCCCTCCTTTTTTGGGAACCACAAAGAGATTTGAATAAAACCCCTGCCAATGTTCCAGTTTTGGAACTGGTCAAATTACACCCTCTCTCTCTAAATGCCTCTCTTTTTGTCTAGTCTACAGACAAGCGAGAAAGATGAAATCTTCCCCTGAGAAGACAATCCTTGAATTCAAGCTGGTATCCCTGGGTCACGATTTCTAATGCCCAGGGATCATGTACGTCCCTTGCCCAAGCCTGAGCAAAGGAAGAAAGTCTGCCCCCTACTAGATCCGGTCCCGGATCGGGGGCTGCCCCTTCATGCTGTCTAGGTAGCAGCAGCGGGCTTCTTGTTTTGTTTACCTTTATTCCAGGCCTGGTTAGGTCTCCAGACCGACTTGGATGGAGCAAAGTTCCCTTCCTACTTAGCAGAGGAACCGGGCGTTGAGGAAACACCTCTAAAGTTTCGAAAGGAGCGAATATTATTTGTCTACCCCTTGTCTTAAGGGATTTGTCCTGAGGCAGGGCATGTCCCTTACCTCCAGTAATGTCAGAAATGAATTCCTTCAGTTCAGGCCCAAAGAGGGTCTTACCCTTGAAGGGAATAGATAAAAATTTAGATTTAGACGATACGTCAGCAGACCAAGACTTTAGCCATAACGCTCTGCGTGCTAAAATGGCAAAACCTGCATTTTTTGCTGCTAATTTTGCAATCTGAAAAGCAGCGTCGTTAATAAAAGTTAGCAAACTTAAGGGCCTTAACTCTGTCCAGAATTTTTAAGACAGATTCACCAAGCGCCTGCTGAAAATGACCCTTAGCTCAGATAAATTGACCCCTAGTGGTCAAAAAAAGGAAACAAAATGATTCAGAACTCTATCAGAGCGCCAACTTAAGAAGGCAGGGTCTTGGATACACTAACACTTCACAAATGTATTTTAGTATATTTATTATAGTACAATAAAAACAATAATAAACGGTGGATTTGCAACAATGTTCATGTGTGTTTTTTCAGTTCAATATTGTACTTAAACAGTATTGATAACTAAAATTGGCAAATGGTTTATTTAAAAATCACAATCCTTTTTAAAAATCTTTTTAAAAATAAAACAATCTAAAATCTAAAAGTCCCTCATGGATCCATGTTAACAGTCTAGTAATTCTTCCAACCATTCATTGGAGCCAATATACTCACTGTTGACACTAATAACTGCTTGTAGGCAGATTAAAAAATTCTGACGGTCTGGGAAACTCCCTTAAGCAGAGCACTGAGTTGGGATAACCTTTATATCTCAAATAGTACTTTCCGCGGTTTAAGTGGAGAGCAGAGTGTAATTAAACTTTCAATATCTCCTAACTATCAGTATCATTCGGTATCTGATTGAAATCCTCAAAAATGGATCCTAGATCCTTGTGTGGCAGTTAAAATACAAGTCAACAAATGTGTATAAATAGATAGATAAACGTGATTAATATCGGTGTTCAGTGATGCGAAAAAAATTGCTGTGACAATTTCAAAAAATTATTTTCAATGTTAGAGTGACTTCCTAAAACCAAAATATAGCCTAATTTGAAATTCTTTCAAAAAAAACGTGCTAAAATAATCCTTTCAAAAAACGTGAAAAGAGAACAAAGTAAAATACTCAAGTGAAAAAATATATATACTTGTGAAAAATAATGCAGTGAAATAATCTAGTGAATAGTCCTCAATTCAGTGCTAGTTCCAAAACTGTATAAAAATATCAAAAATGGTCCATTTGAAGATGAGTGGTGTTAAGTAAAAATCAAAAATTCTGTTTGCAAAAAAATGTTAAGTTTAAATATCCTCACAATCCTATGCGTGCGAGATTTTTCAGGCAGCCCTGGGTCCCTTTGCCCTCAAGTGTATGGTCCCTCAGCCTTTTCAAGCCTTTGTTCCCTCTGCTTGCTAGCTCACGGTCCCTCTGCCGAAAAAATATATAATAGTGTAGATTGCTACAGATATGTGAATAATGTGAAATAACACTTACCAGCCAACGCGTTTCGGTCCGAAATTAGTCTTGAGAAAGGTCATTTCGGACCGAAACGCATTGGCTGGTAAGTGTTATTTCACATTATTCACATATCTGTAGCAATCTACACTATTATATATTTTTTCGGCAGAGGGACCGTGAGCTAGCAAGCAGAGGGAACAAAGGCTTGAAAAGGCTGAGGGACCATACACTTGAGGGCAAAGGGACCCAGGGCTGCCTGAAAAATCTCGCACGCATAGGATTGTGAGGATATTTAAATTTAACATTTTTTTGCAAACAGAATTTTTGATTTTTACTTAACACCACTCATCTTCAAATGGACCATTTTTGATATTTTTATACAGTTTTGGAACTAGCACTGAATTGAGGACTATTCACTAGATTATTTCACTGCATTATTTTTCACAAGTATATATATTTTTTCACTTGAGTATTTTACTTTGTTCTCTTTTCACGTTTTTTGAAAGGATTATTTTAGCACGTTTTTTTTAAAGAATTTCAAATTAGGCTATATATTGGTTTTAGGAAGTCACTCTAACATTGAAAATAATTTTTTGAAATTGTCACAGCAATTTTTTCGCATCACTGAACACCGATATTAATCACGTTTATCTATCTATTTATACACATTTGTTGACTTGTATTTTAACTGCCACACAAGGATCTAGGATCCATTTTTGAGGATTTCAATCAGATACCGAATGATACTGATAGTTAGGAGATATTGAAAGTTTAATTACACTCTGCTCTCCACTTAAACCGCGGAAAGTACTATTTGAGATATAAAGGTTATCCCAACTCAGTGCTCTGCTTAAGGGAGTTTCCCAGACCGTCAGAATTTTTTAATCTGCCTACAAGCAGTTATTAGTGTCAACAGTGAGTATATTGGCTCCAATGAATGGTTGGAAGAATTACTAGACTGTTAACATGGATCCATGAGGGACTTTTAGATTGTTTTATTTTTAAAAAGATTTTTAAAAAGGATTGTGATTTTTAAATAAACCATTTGCCAATTTTAGTTATCAATACTGTTTAAGTACAATATTGAACTGAAAAAACACACATGAACATTGTTGCAAATCCACCGTTTATTATTGTTTTTATTGTACTATAATAAATATACTAAAATACATTTGTGAAGTGTTAGTGTATCCAAGACCCTGCCTTCTTAAGTTGGCGCTCTGATAGAGTTCTGAATCTTTCTGTCCAGAATTTTTGTTGGACAAACAATTTCTTTAGAAGACCCTCCAATTTTTTATCCATGGGGTCTTTGAAAGCACAACTGTCCTCAAAGGGAATTGTTGTACGCTTTGCTAGCGTGGAAATAGCTCTTAAACTTTACCAGCTTCCTATGAGCGCAGGCAAAAAGAATGACTGGGGGGTGGAGTTAGGGGAGGAGCTATATAGACAGCTCTGCTGTGGGTACTCTCTTTGCCACTTCCTGTTGGGAAGAATATCTCACAAGTATTGGATGAATCCGTGGACTCGATACATCTTGCAAGAGAAAAGATTACTTCGTAATTTGGATGTGGTTCGAGCTTTGAAATTCTATCTTCAGGCTACAAAGGATTTTAGAAACACTTTGGCATTGTTTGTTGTGTATTCTGGGAAGCGCATAAGGCTTCTGCCACTTCCCCCATCTTTATGGTTGAGGAGCATTATATTAAACATAAGCCTCCTCAGAGGATTACAGCTCATTCAACTAGAGCTATAGCTTCTTCTTGGGCCTTCAAAAATGAGGCCTCTATGGAGCAGATTTGTAGGGCAGCTACCTGGTCCTCCTTACATACCTTTTTCAAAGTTTCACAAATTTGACGTGTTCGCTTCGGCTGAAGCAGTTTTGGGGAGAAAGGTTTTGGAGGTTGTGGTGCCCTCAGAATAGGGTCCGCCTCTCTTTTTACCCTCCCGTTTTCATTCAGTGTCCTCTAGAGCTTGAGTATGTTTCCCGCAAGTAAGGAATGAAGCCGTGGACTCTCCTCATATTAAGATGGAAAACATTAATTATGCTTACCTGATAATTTCCTTTCCATCTGTATGAGGAGAGTCCACGGCCCCCGCACGGTTTCTCTGTTGGGCGGACCAAAATTTTTTGTTCTGGCACCATTTATACCCTGATATTTCTTCTACTGTTGATTGTTCCCTCGACAGAATGACTGGGGGAGGTATTGAAGCCTTTGGCTGGGGTGTCTTTGCCTCCTCCTGGTGGCCAGGTTCTTTATTCCCAAAAGTAAGGAATGAAGCCATGGACTCTCCTCATACAGATGGAAAGGAAAATATCAGGTAAGCATAATTTATGTTATTTCCCACTTATCTCTACATACCTCCCTAGCAGCCTTTTCACTCGGTTTATGGCCTTAACTTCTCAGTCCCTCTTCTCATCACCACCTCATACTTCTGTTCTCAAGACTTTTTACACTGCACCTATCCTGTGAAATTCTATATTCTTCCACCAAAATTCAAAGCTTTAAAAGGACGTGAAACCCAATTTTTTTTCTTTCATGATTCAGAGAGAGCATACAATTTTAAACAAATTTCCATTGTACTTCTTTTTTTAAATTCTCTTTTTCTTCCAAACTTCTATTTTCAAATTTGCTTTGTTCACTTGGTATTCGTTGTTGAGAAGCATACTAAGGTTGGCTCAGGAGCAACAATGCACTACTGGGAGCTAACTGCTGATTTGTGGCTTTACATATATGTCTCTTGTCACTGTATTTGCTGGATTGCTGCTCATTCAAGAAAGAGAAAACAAAATAGAATTAAATTGGAAAGAGGTTTAAAATTGTATCCTATGTATAAATCATGAAATAATTAAACTTTCATGATTCAGATAGGGCATGTAAATTTAAAAAAAAACCTTTCCAATTCACTTTTATCATCAAATTTGCTTTGTTCTCTTGGTATTCTTAGATGAAAGCTAAACCTAGGTAGGCTCATATGCTAATTTGACAGTTTGTCACAGCTAGATGGTGTTAGTTCATGTGTGCCATATAGATAACATTGTGCTCACTCCCGTGGAATTATTTATGAGTCAGCGCTGATTGGCTAACATGCAAGTCTGTCAAAAGAACAGAATCAAGGGGGCAGTCTGCAGAGGCTTAAATACAAGGTTATCACAGAGGTAAAAAGTATATTAATATAACAGTGTTGGTTATGCAGAACTGGGGAATGGGTGATAAAGGGAATATCTATTTTTTAAAGCAATAAATGTTCTGGAGTAGACTAGTATAACTTTTAGATTAAACTTTCATGATTCAGATAGGGCATGTCATTTTAAACAACTTTCTAATTTACTTTTATCATCAAATTTTGCTTTGTTCTCTTGTTATTCTAAGTTGAAAGCTAAACCTAGGTAGGCTCATATATTAAAGGGACACTAAACCCAAATTATTTTTTTTCTTTCATGATTCAGATAGAGCATGCAATTTTAAGAAACTTTCTAATTTACTCCTATTATCAGTTTTTCTTTGTTTTCTTGCTATCTTTATTTAAAAAGCAGGCATGTAAAGCATAGGAGCCGGCCCATTTTTGGTTCAGAACCTGGGTTATGCTTGCTTATTGGTGGGTAAATGTCAGCCTCCAATAAGCAAGTGCTATCCATGGTGCTTAATCTAAAATGGGCTGGCTGCTAAGCTTTACATTCCTGCTTTTAAAATTAAGATAGCAAAAGAAAGAAGAAAAATAACTAATAGGAGTAATTTAGAAAGTTGCTTAAACTTTCATGCTGAATCTGAATCACAAAAGAAAACATTTGGGTTCAGTGTCCCTTTAATTTCTAAGCCCTTGAAGGCCGCCTCTCATCTGAATGCTTTTGACAGCTTTACACAGCTAGAGGGCGCTAGTTCATGTGTTTCATATAGATAACATTGTGCTCATGCACGTGACGTTATTTAAGAGTCAGCACTAATTGCATTAAATGCAAGTCTGTCAAAAGCTCTGAGATAAGGAGGCAGTCTGCAGAAGCTTAGCTACAAGGTAATTACAGAGGTAAAAAGTATTTTTCTATAACAGTGTTGGTTATGGAAAACTGGGGAATAGTAAATAAAGGGATTATCTATCTTTTTAAAAAATAACATTTTTGGTGTTTACTATCCCTTTAACAATAAGCACATAAATATAGTTTTATTATGCCATACGCCATACTACCCCTGGGTCAAAAGCTGACTATTCAACCCAGGAAGGGACCGTAAAATAAACCATTAAGTCAATCATTGACTCATTTTCCAAAAGGTATAAAAAACAGAATTTATGCTTACCTGATAAATTACTTTCTCCAACGGTGTGTCCGGTCCACGGCGTCATCCATAACTTGTGGGAACTTGTGGGAATATTCTCTTCCCCAAAAGGAAATGGCAAAGAGCACAGTAAAAGCTGTCCATATAGTCCCTCCTAGGCTCCGCCCACCCCAGTCATTCGACCGACGGACAGGAGAAAAAAATGAGAAACTATAGGGTGCCGTGGTGACTGTAGTTAAAGAAAGAAATCTATCAAACCTGATTAAAAAACCAGGGCGGGCCGTGGACCGGACACACCGTTGGAGAAAGTAATTTATCAGGTAAGCATAAATTCTGTTTTCTCCAACATTGGTGTGTCCGGTCCACGGCGTCATCCATAACTTGTGGGAACCAATACCAAAGCTTTAGGACACGGATGAAGGGAGGGAGCCAATCAGGTTACCTAAACAGAAGGCACTACGGCTTGCAAAACCTTTCTCCCAAAAATAGCCTCCAAAGAAGCAAAAGTATCAAATTTGTAGAATTTGGCAAAAGTGTGCAGAGAAGACCAAGTCGCTGCCTTACATATCTGATAAACAGAAGCCTTGTTCTTGAAGGCCCATGTGGAAGCCACAGCCCTAGTAGAGTGAGCTGTGATTCGTTCGGGAGGCTGCCGTCCGGCAGTCTCGTAAGCCAATCGGATGATGCTTTTCAGCCAAAAGGAAAGAGAGGTAGCAGTAGCTTTTTGACCTCTCCTCTTGCCAGAATAAACGACAAACAAAGAAGACGTTTGTCTGAAATCCTTTGTTGCTGCTAAATAGAACTTTAAAGCACGTACTACATCTAAATTATGTAACAAACGTTCCTTCTTTGAAACTGGGTTCGGACACAAAGAAGGCACAACTATTTCCTGGTTAATATTCTTGTTGGAAACAACCTTTGGAAGGAAACCAGGTTTAGGACGCAAAACAACCTTATCTGAATGGAACACCAGATAGGGCGGATTACACTGCAGAGCAGATAACTCAGAAACTCTTCTAGCAGAAGAAATAGCAACCAAAAACAGAACTTTCCAAGATAACATCTTGATATCTATGGAATGTAGAGGTTCAAACGGAACCCCTTGAAGAACTGAAAGAACTAAATTCAGACTCCAGGGAGGAGTCAAAGGTCTGTAAACAGGCTTGATCCTGACCAAAGCCTGAACAAAAACTTGAACATCTGGCACAGCTGCCAGTCGTTTGTGTAACAAGACTCCTTGTTCCCCCCTGATGGTTGATGTAAGCAACAGTCGTCATGTTGTCTGATTGGAATCTTATGAATCTGGCCTTTGCTAGTTGAGGCCAAGCCCTGAGAGTATTGAATATCGCTCTCAGTTCCAGAATGTTTATCGGGAGAAGAGACTCTTCCCGAGACCATAGACCCTGAGCTTTCAGGGAGTCCCAGACCGCGCCCCAGCCCACTAGACTGGCGTCGGTCGTGACGATGACCCACTCTGGTCTGCGAAAGCTCAGTCCCTGGGCCAGGTGATCCTGGGTTAGCCACCAACGGAGTGAGTCTCTGGTCTTCTGATCTACTTGAATCACTGGAGACAAGTCTGTATAGTCCCCATTCCACTGTTTCAGCATGCACAGTTGTAATGGTCTTAGATGAATTCGCGCAAAAGGAACTATGTCCATTGCTGCAACCATCAACCCTACTACTTCCATGCACTGAGCTATGGAAGGTCGTGGAACAGAGTGAAGAACTTGACAAGCGTTTAGAAGTTTTGACTTTCTGACATCTGTCAGGAAAATCTTCATTTCTAAAGAATCTATTATTGTCCCCAAAGATACGCATCCTTTAGATCCACGGTAGTCATAAATTGACCCTCCTGGATGGTAGGTAAAATCGTTCGAATAGTTTCCATTTTGAACGATGGCACTCTGAGGAATTTGTTTAGAATCTTTAAATCCAGAATTGGTCTGAAGGTTCCCTCTTTTTTGGGAACTACAAACAGATTTGAGTAAAACCCCAGTCCTTGTTCCACAGTTGGAACTGGGTGTATCACTCCCATTTTTAACAGGTCTTCTACACAATGTAAGAATGCCTGTCTCTTTATTTGGTTTGAAGATAAGTGAGACATGTGGAACCTTCCCCTTGGGGGTAGTTCCTTGAATTCCAGAAGATAACCCTGAGAAACTATTTCAAGTGCCCAGGGATCCTGAACATCTCTTGCCCAAGCCTGAGCAAAGAGAGAGAGTCTGCCCCCTACTAGATCCGGTCCCGGATCGAGGGCTACTCCTTCATGCTGTTTTGGTAGCAGCAGCAGGCTTCTTGGCCTGCTTACCCTTGTTCCAGCCTTGCATCGGTTTCCAAGCTGGTTTGGTTTGCGAAGCATTACCCTCTTGTCTAGAGGCTGCAGAGTTGGAGGCCGGTCCGTTCCTGAAATTGCGAAAGGAACGAAAATTAGATTTATTCTTGGCCTTGAAAGGCCTATCTTGTGGGAGGGCATGGCCCTTACCCCCAGTGATGTCTGAGATAATCTCTTTCAATTCTGGCCCAAAAAGGGTTTTACCCTTGAAAGGGATATTAAGCAATTTTGTCTTGGAAGATACATCCGCTGACCAAGACTTTAGCCAGAGCGCTCTGCGCGCCACAATTGCAAACCCTGAATTTTTCGCCGCTAATCTAGCTAACTGCAAAGCGGCATCTAAAATAAAGGAATTAGCCAACTTAAGTGCGTGAATTCTGTCCATAACCTCCTCATACGGAGTCTCTCTACTGAGCGACTTTTCTAGTTCCTCGAACCAGAACCACGCTGCTGTAGTGACAGGAATAATGCACGAAATAGGTTGCAGGAGGTAACCTTGCTGTACAAAAATCTTTTTAAGCAAACCCTCCAATTTTTTATCCATAGGATCTTTGAAAGCACAATTATCCTCGATAGGAATAGTAGTGCGCTTGGCTAGTGTAGAAACTGCCCCCTCGACCTTAGGGACTGTCTGCCATAAGTCCTTTCTGGGGTCGACCATAGGAAATAATTTCTTAAATATAGGAGGGGGGACAAAAGGTATGCCGGGCTTCTCCCACTCCTTATTCACTATGTCCGCCACCCGCTTGGGTATAGGAAAAGCGTCGGGGTGCACCGGAACCTCTAGGAACTTGTCCATCTTGCACAATTTTTCTGGAATGACCAGGTTGTCACAATCATCCAGAGTAGATAGCACCTCCTTAAGCAGTGCGTGGAGATGCTCTAATTTAAATTTAAATGTCACTACATCAGGTTCTGCCTGTTGAGAAATTCTACCTGAATCAGAAATTTCCCCATCTGACAAAACCTCCCTCATGGCCACTTCAGATTGGTGTGAGGGTATGACAGAGCAATTATCATCAGTGCCCTCCTGCTCTACAGTGTTTAAAACAGAGCAATCGCGCTTTCTCTGAAATGCAGGCATCTTGGATAAAATATTTGCTATGGAGTTATCCATTACTGCCGTCAATTGTTGCATAGTAACAAGCATTGGCGCGCTAGAAGTACTAGGGGTCTCCTGCGTGGGCAAAACTGGTGTAGACACAGAAGGAGATGATGTAGAACTATGTCTACTCCCTTCATCTGATGAATCATCTTGGGCAACTTTACTATCTGTGGCAGTATTGTCCTTACTTTGTTTGGACGCTATGGCACAATTATCACACATATTTGAAGGGGGAGACACACATTGGCTTCCATACATACAGAACATAGTCTATCTGAAGGCACAGACATGTTAAACAGGCTTAAACTTGTCAATAAAGTACAAAAACCGTTTTAAAACAAAACCGTTACTGTCGCTTTAAATTTTAAACAGGGCACACTTTTTTACTGAATATGTGAAAAACTATGAAGGAATTGTTCAATTTTAACCAAATTTTCACCACAGTGTCTTAAAGCATTCAAAGCATTGCACCCCAAATTTCAGACCTTTAACCCTTAAAATGAGGAAACCGGAGCCGTTTACAGTTTTAACCCCTTTACAGTCCCAGCTCCAGCCTTTGCTGCGACTTTACCAAACCCAGGGGGGCATACGATACCAAATGAAGCCTTCTAGGAACTTTTCCAACTACTTCCAGACCCACACACATGCAGCTGCATGTACTGCTCTCAAAAGTAACTGCGCAGTAATGGCGCGAAAATGAGGCTCTGCCTACTACAGAGAAGGCCCTTCCTGACTGGGAAGGTGTCTAAACTAGTGCCTGACGTAAAAAAACGTTCCCCAAAGATATAAAGTGTGAATTTCAACATCAAACTGTATAAAATGCCCAAATAAAGCAATCGATCTAGCTCATAAAAGTGTCTACCAGTTTTATAGCCCATATTAAGCCCTTTATTCTGTTTGAGACTAAGAAAATGGCTTACCAGTCCCCATGAGGGGAAAATGACAGCCTTCCAGCATTACACAGTCTTGTTAGAAATATGGCTAGTCATACCTTAAGCAGAAAAGTCTGCCAACTGTTCCCCCCAACTGAAGTTATCTCATCTCAACAGTCCTGTGTGGGAACAGAAAACGATTTTAGTTACTGCTGCTAAAATCATACTCCTCTCACAAACAGAACTCTTCATCCTTTTCTGTTTCAGAGTAAATAGTACATACCAGCACTATTTTAAAATAACAAACTCTTGATAGTAGAATAAAAAACTACAACTAAACACCACATACTCTTCACCATCTCATAGAGATGCTGCTTGTTCAGCGACAAAGAGAATGACTGGGGTGGGCGGAGCCTAGGAGGGACTATATGGACAGCTTTTGCTGTGCTCTTTGCCATTTCCTGTTGGGGAAGAGAATATTCCCACAAGTTATGGATGACGCCGTGGACCGGACACACCAATGTTGGAGAAATAATGCCATTCCCTTACATAAGAAACCAGGTAACAAACATTTGAGAAAATATATTTGTTTATAACAAACGCTGATCCAGGTAACACCTATAAAATACATAATAATACTAACGAACATATACAGTGTCAATTTACATTAAAGTGTTTTCCCTCAACTGCAGCACAGCACAAACTGTGGTGACAGACCGGTAATCTGTGAGAAAGAAGGATGAGCACACACATGGATCAATGCCAGTTAAGGTACTAGGCCAGAATTATTAAAAAAAAACAACAACTCAGACACAGTGTATTTGTTTAGCACCATTTGGCTGCAAGTCCCACAGTTGGTTAGTACTAGACCATGACACCGCATTCTGTACAAAGAATGTCAATCAGTTCTTAGTGACCCAGAGGAAAAAGTTGCAGCGTGCCTGGGGGTTGGATGAATGACCTTCAGGCCTGGCGCATACGTAGAATTGTCGCCCACAGTTTGGCCCCGGCTTCTTTACTGTCCGCAGCACACAAGGTTCCCCATGAACTTTACAGTTTGGGGGAGGAGGGGGTCCTTTCAACACAGACTTCCAGAAGGTGGCCTGCTGCTGGCTGTCTTTGGTCTTGGTTGGGACAGAGTCCTGCTGGACTAGGTCTGTTTTTTCCTCTGCTGGTCCCACCAGGCTGCTTGATCTCTCCCCATGTGTTGATGTTGCCTTGAGTGCTACTGGCTTAAAGAATCCAAGGAGGCTTCCCTTTGTCCCTCCCACCACTGGTTTACTCTTTTTCTTAACTGTACTTCCGTTTACCTTCTCCAGAGGTCGTTTGCGAACAAGTGCTTCAGCGGTTCCCTCACTAGAGCCCTGTGACCCTGGCTGCTCATCTCTTGCTCCATATTCACTGGTTAAACCTTTGTCCTTCTTTACCAAAAACTGGGAAAGCTTTTGCTGCCGCCCAGCAAACTCTGGCAGGTACTTTGTACAGAGAGGTGGGCATTTGATTGCAGGGATGGGGGAACATTTTAAGATGGCCTTAACAGGGCAGTGGTCTGATCCCTCCACATCAGGCAAGATTATGGAGTCCAGGAACTCTGCCTGCACTAAGCCTTTGTCCCCAAGGATGTAGTCTATACGAGTGCCATAATTGGTCTGTCTGGCCCCGGTGACTGTGCACCAGCAGGTGAAGGCATTCGTCTGTGTAGGATGGTAGTATCTGAAGCTGTCAAAGAAGCAGCCAGAAGGGGCATCTCCATTTGTGAGTATCAGAGGGTCTGTAGCGCCCGGGTCGGACACAGGGCACTCACCAAGGAATTGGTTTAGCCACTGACGCCCTGGGTTGTCTTCAAACGATTCCTAAACAGATGAAGCAGGGCAGAAACAGTTATTACATGAACTAGATGACTTTATTTAAGAAAGTACTTTGGGTTTATTATATAAAAGATAGCTGCATTTAAACTAAAATGCAGAAAATAAACTGAGCATCCTTTATTGCCAAAGAGCACATTGCAGCTGTTTATGGCATCTAATAAGATAGTAAAACCTCTGAACATGTCTAACAGGTGCAATAACAGAACGTTACTAGGATCCTATAAAGGGAAAGAATACTTAAAACCTGGAAGTGCCAACATCTGCTACTTATGCAAGAACAGAGCTTTGCATCAGACTATCACAAGTTATCTAATTCCTACAACTATCAGCTACATGTTTATACTTTATTCGATACGTACACAACACAAATGCGTGTTACACTGAATATTTAAAGTTTGCCCACCTAGGCACCAGAAAAGCAACATAAAAAATCAGTTTATTGTAAACAGTTCACTAGAATTTCTTTGTATTGTTCAACATTTACATAAAACGGATTGTAAATAACACATAACACCAAGAAGAACATATCAGAGTTCTTCAGTGACCAGAGCAAAACGATGCCAAATAAACAAAAGTGTAAATCTTTATTAATCTTTTTGTTTGTGTGAAATTGATGTTCCTGCATGGAGACAAAAACCGCAGCAATGGACGTTTTAGTTATCAGCCAGTAAGCAATAAGTCCCTAAGGCCCAGAACAACACATACATGATCTGTTAGCTTCACAATAAAAATAAATAGCTTTAACTTAAACACATTTTTGCAAGAAAAAGTTTAAAAACTTTTTTAAATGGTTTACACTAGATTTAAGATGTTTCTTTACAATTCAGGGAGCATAATTCACATGGCGGTTTTTGCCCCATGTGCAAACAGTAACACAATTTTTTTTGTTTTGGTTAAAGGGACAGTCTAGTAAAAAATAAACTTTTATGATTCAGATAGGGCATGTAATTTTAAACGACTTTCCAATTTACTTTTATAATCAATTTTGCTTTGTTCGCTTGATATTCTAAGTTGAAAGCTAAACCTAGGTAGGGTGATATGCTAATTTCCAAGCCCTTGAAGGCCGCCTCTTATCTAAATGTATTTTGACATTTTTTTCACAACTAGAGAGCGTTCGTTCATGTATGCCATATAGATAACATTGTGCTCACACCCATGGAGCTACCTAGGAGTCAGCACTGATTGGTTAGAATGTAAGTTTGTCAAAAGAACTGAAATAAGGGGGCAGTCTGCAGAGGCTTAGATACAAAGTAATCACAGAGGTAAGATGTGTATTATAACCGTGTTGGTTATGCAAAACTGGTAAATGGGTAATAAAGGGATTATCTATCTTTTACACAGTAATAATTCTGGTGTAGACTGTCCCTTTAAGTCTGCAGATGACAATATTTCTTGTTATTTTTGTCACATGCAGATAATAGCATAAGGTTTTGTTTGTTTGTTACTTTTTAGGTCACATGTGTAGATAACATAAGGGTATTTTTTGTTAGGTTATTTCTTGTTAAGTTTTTTGTCACGTGCAGATGATAACGTAAGGGTTTTTTTATGCTAGTTTGTGTCACATGCACCTGAGTTTTTCTCTTTCTTTTTTCCATTTAAAGGGACATGAAACCCAACACTTTTATGATGCAGTTAGAGCATTAAACAACTTTCCAATTTACTAATTTTATTAAATTTGCTTATCTTCGTATCCTTTGTTGAAAAAGCAGTAATACACTACTGGGAGCTAGCTGAACTCATCAGGTGAGCCAATTACAACAGGCATATTTGTGCAGCCACCAATCAGTCGCTTGCTCCTAATAGTGAATTGCTGATCCTATGCCTACCTAGGTATACTTTTCAACAAAGGATACCAAGAAAACAAAACAAATTACTCAGGAGCAACAATGCAATACTGGGAGATAACTAGTGATTGGTGGCTGCACAAATATGCCTCTTGTTAATAACTCATCTTACGTGTTCAGCTAGCTCCCAGAAGTGCATTGCTGCTCTTTCAACAAATGATAACAAAACAATGAAGTACATTTAATAGCAGAAGTAAATTGGAAAGTTGTTTAGAGGGACACGAAACCCGAAACGAACATACCATTTTAAGCAACTTTCCAGTTTACTTCTCGCATCTTATTTGCTTCATTATCTTGATATCCTTTGTTGAAAAGCATATCTAAATAGGCTCAGTAGCTGCTGATTGGTGACTGCACATAGAAGCCTTTTTCATTGCTATTCAACAAAGGATATCTTATGAAGGAAGCAAATTAAACAATAGAAGTCAATTGGAATGTTATTTTATTAAGCTTGTTAGAATAGTTTTTTTATTTCTCATCTTCCATCCTCACTCCACCTCTCACTTGATATGACTATGATGGTCATTTCTTCTTTCAGTTTTGTTTTGTTTGTTTGTTTCCCTCTCCTTTGGGGTATTCTAGTTATTTTTATATAGGAAGATCCTGCTGAGAAATAACCAGAAAGTGCTATGTAATAATCATTTGTTCTTTCTTTCCCTTCTTGTTGTTTTTTACTGAAAGGGACAATAAAGTCATGATTGAGAAAGAACATGAGATTAGACGTAAATTGTAGCGTTTCGGATCATTTCATGTGCGTCTGCTTTGTTGAAAGGTAGGCTCAGCTGCTGCAATGCACTTCTATAAAAATAATTTGTATTTCATGTCCCGTCAATTGTTGTTGCTTTTTGTAATAATGGAAATGATAAGTAAAAAAAAAAAAGCATTGTCCCATGTTACCTGTTAAAATAACAATACAAATATTTATTTGCAAAAAAGAGGACTTATCCCTTCATGCTGGGGCCAAGTGTTTAACATCAGATGTGAACACTTTCTTAAAAAAAGGAAATCACGTGATCCTTAATGCGATCACAAGATCTTATTTTGGCTGGGATCAGATCATGGGTGTAAGCCTACAATGAAAGGCACGACCCCCAGTCCAAATGGTCATTTCCTAAAAGGAGGAATCTGCAGGACGCCAAAAAAGTAGGACGTTCCATGTCGTCATAACGGCGTTTAAGCCCAGTGCTCTTAGGGCGGCATGGAACGGCCTAACAGCAATTAGGGGTTAACCCCTTCAGGACGGGGGCAAATTGACTAGATAGGAACAAAGTTCCGATGTAAACAAACCAGAGAAAGGAAAGACATATGATACCCGCTGTGATCACGCGACTCCAACACCGCTGATTGGATCTGGGGGACTGCCTACGATACTTGGCACGTCTCCAGTCGGATCTTCCTGTTTCTTCAACACAGAAGTCAGCAGGACGCTTCAAATGTTAGGAAGTTCAATGCCAGCCTAACAGCATTAAAGGGACAATAAAATGCATCTGCTCTTTGTTTTAATACCCATTATAGCGCTTTAAAGGGACATAATCCGTTAGAGCATGTCATTTAAGACTATTGGCCCTGCTCTAATGTGTGTTTAACCCCAGCAAAGAGGTAAAGCGGAATAGGCTGGTGATCCCATCATATGACTCAGATGTACAACTAGCGCTGCTGATTGGATCAACAGCATTTTCTGCTTTACCTCTTTGCGGGGGGTTAAAAACACAGTAGTCTAGGGCCGATAGTCTTAAAACAACATGCTCTAACTGATAAGAGCGTATCATTTTTTTTTTACTATTAAGGGCCATTAACATAAAAACAAAATTTATGCTTACCTGAACAATGTATTTCTTTCTTGACACGGTGAATCCACGGATCATCTCTAATTACTATTGGGAATATCACTCCTGCCCAGCAGGAGGCGGCAAAGCTGTTAAATATCACCTCTCCTTCCCTCCAACGCCAGTCATTCGACCGAAGTAAAAAGAGAGAAAGGAAGTAACAAGGTGCAGAGGTGCCTGAGGTTTATAATACAACAAAAAACATGTCTAAATAATACAGGGCGGGCCGTGGACTCACCGTGTCAAGAAATAAATAAAATTTATCAGGTAAGCATAAATTTTGTTTTCTAATGACACGGTGAGTCCATGGATCATCTCTAATTACTATTGGGAATCAATACCCAAGCTAGAAGACACAGATAAGGGAGGGACAAGACAGGGAACCTAAACGGAAGGCCGAGGCAAAGGTATCAAATTTATAGAATTTTGAAAAAGTGTGTAGAGAGGACCAAGTTGCAGCCTTGCAAATCTCTGTTCCACAGAAGCTTCATTTTTGAATGCCCAGGAAGAGAAAACAGCCCTCGCAGAATGAGCCGTGACTCTCTCAGGAGGCTGCTGTCCAGCAGTTTCATAGGCCAAGCGAATAATACTCTTCAGCCACAAAGAAAGAGAAGTAGCCATAGCTTTCTGCCCCTTTCGTGTCCCAGAGAAAACTACAAACAGAGCAGAAGACTGGCGAAAATCCTAAGTCGCCTGTAGGTAGAATTTCAACGCATGCACCACGTCTAGATTGTGCAGCAGACGTTCCTTATGAGAAGAAGGGTTAGGACATTGTTTGTTAGGATTAATGTACCTATCCGAAACCACTTTAGGGAGAGACCCTAACTTAGTACGCAAAATTACCTTATCCGTATGAAAAATAAGGTAAGGAGATTCAAACTGCAACGCCGAGAGCTCTGAGAGACTCTACGAGCAGACTAAACAAGAAACAAAACCTTCCAAGATAACAATTTAATATCTAAGGAATGCATAGGTTCAAACTGAGCCTGCTGAAGAACCTTAAGAACCAGGTTAAGACTCCAGGGAGGAGTAACAGGTTTGAACACAGGCCATGATTCTAACCAAGGCCTGACAGAACGATTGCACGTCTGGTACATCTGCTAGACGTTTATGTAACAAAATAGACAAGGCAGATATTTGACCTTTCAAGGAACTTGCCGATAAACCCTTCTCCAAACATTCTTTGAGAAAGGCCAGAATTCTAGGAATCCGAACTCTACTCCAAGAATAGCCTCTGGATTCACACCAATACAGATATTTACGCCATATCTTGCAGTAAATCTTCCTAGTAACAGGCTTACAAGCCTGAATCATGGTCTCAATGACCGACTCAGAAAATCCCGCTTAGATAAGATTAAACGTTCAATCTCCAAGCAGTCAGCTTCAGAGAAACGAGATTTGCAGGTGCAATGAGAATCACCAATGCCCTCTCCTGTTTGATTCACGCAATGACCCGAGGAAGGAAAGCGAACGGAGGGAATAGGTATGCTAGACTGAAATTTCAATGGACCGCCAGAGCATCTATCAGTACAGCCTGAGGATAGCTCGACCCGTACCTCGAGAGCTTGGCATTCTGACGAGATGCCATGAGATCCAGATCCGGCTGTCCCCATTTGAGAACCAAGTTGGAAAACACTTCTGGATGGAGTTCCCACTCCCCCGGGTGAAAAGTCTGTCTGCTCAGAAAATCAGCTTCCCAATTGTCCACTCCTGGAATGTGGATCGCAGATAGACAGCAGTTGTGGGTCTCCGCCCACTGAATAATCCTGGCTACCTCTGTCATGGCCAAGGAACTCCGAGTTCCTCCCTGATGGTTGATGTAAGCCACTGAGGTTATGTTGTCCGACTGGAACCTGATAAACTGGACTGAAGCTAGCTGAGGCCAGGCCAGAAGAGCACTGAAGATTGCCCTCAACTCTAGAATGTATATGGGGAGAGCAGACTCCTCCCAAGTCCATGTCCCCCGAGCTTTTAGTGAGCCCCAGACTGCTCCCCATCCCAGCAGGCTGGTGTCCATTGTCACAATCACCCAGGTGGGTCTGAGGAAGCAGGTTCCCTGAGAGAGATGCTCCTAAGACAACCACCATGGAAGAAAATCTCTTGTCGCCTGATCCAGATGTAATCGCGGAGACAGATCCGCATAATCCCCATTCCATTGCCTGAGCATGCATAACTGCAGGGGTCTGAGGTGGAAACGGGCAAACGGAATGATGCCCATGGCAGCTACCATCAGACCAATCACCTCCATACATTGAGCAACTGACGGCTGAGGAGAGTACTGAAGGGCTAGACAAGAATCGAAGATATTTGATTTCTGACCTCTGTCAGAAATATTTTCATTGATAGGGAATCTATTATGGTTCCCAAGAACACTACCCTTGTAGTTGGAATTAAGGAACTCTTTCCCAAATTCACCTTCCATCCGTGGGAACGCAGAAAGGACAACATCTCCGTGTGGGAGTTCGCTTGTTGAAAGGATGGCGCCTGAACCAGAATGTCGTCCAGATAAGGCGCCACAGCAATGCCCCGCAACTGGAGCACTGCCAACAGGGATCCCAGGACCTTTGAAAAAATTCTAGGAGCTGTGGCAAGGCCGAATGGAAGAGCCACAAACTGGAAGTGTTTGTATAGAAATGCGAACCTCAGAAACTTGTGATGATCCCTGTGAATAGGACCATGCAGGTACTCATCCTTTAAATCCACTGTTGTCATGAATTGACCCTCTTGAACCAAGGGAAGAATGGAACAAATAGTTTCCATCTTGAAGGATGGTACTCTGAGGAACTCGTTCAGACTTTTGAGATCTAAAATTGGTCTGAAAGTTCCCTCTTTTTTGGGAACCACAAACAGATTGGAGTAAAACCCCATACCCTGTTCCTGCATTGGAACAGGAACTATCATTCCCAGGTCGGAAAGATCCCGAACACAGTGTAAGAACGCCTCTCTTTATATCTGGTCTACAGATAATCTTAAGAGCAGAAACCTGCCCCTGGGAGGAAAGGTCTTGAACTCTAGTTTGTATCCCTGGTACAGAATGTCCGCCTCCCAGGGATCCTGAACATCGCAAACCCAAGCCTGAGCGAGGAAGGAAAGTCTGCCCCCCACAAGATCCGGTCCCGAATCAGGGGCAGACCCTTCATGCTGACTTTGAGTCATTAGCGGGCTTCTTAGATTGCTTTCCCTTGTTCCAAGACTGGTTGGACCTCCAGGAAGGCTTGGACTGTTCCTGCTTGGTAGAAGGAGAGGAAGGCTTACCCTTGAAATTTCAAAAGGAACGAAAATTACTCTTGACGTCCCTTCTGCTTATTCCTCTTATCCTGAGGGAGGAACTGACCCTTTCCTCCAGTAATGTCGGAAATAATTTCAGCCAAACCCGGCCCAAACAAGGTCTTACCCTTGTAGGGAATCGCCTTCGCAGACCAGGATTTCAACCATAAGGTTCTGCCGGCCTGTACGGCAAACCCAGAAATCTTTGCTCCCAGCTTAATAACCTGTAGGGAAGCATCCGTAATAAAATAATTGGCCAACTTAAGGGCCTTGATCCTATCCTGGATCTCTTCAAGGGGAGTGTCTGTCTGAATAGAATCAGACAACGCATCAAACCAATATACTGCCGCACTAGTGACGGTAGCAATACACACCGCAGGTTGCCATTGTAAACCCTGGTGAACATACATCTTTTTGAGCAATCCCTCCAACTTCTTATCCATAGGATACTTAAAGGAACAACTATCCTCTATGGGAATAGTGGTTCTCTTAGCCAAAGTGGAAATTACCTCTTCCACCTTGGGGACTGTCTGCCAAGACTCCTTGATAGAGTCAGCAATAGGAAACATCTTTTTAAAAATAGGGGATGGAGAAAAAGGGATACCAGGTCTCTCCCATTCCTTAGCAATAATCTCTGTAACCCGATCTGGTACAAGGAAAACCGTCACCATGGAAGGTACATCAAAATACTTGTTAAGCTTGCTAGACTAGGATTGACTACAACCGTGGTGTCGTAGTCGTCCAAGGTAGCCAAAACCTCCTTAAGTAACAAACGGAGGTGTTCTAGCTTAAACCTGAAGGAAACAACTTCAGCATCAGAAGAAGGAATTACACTGTCTGAGTCTGAGATTTCACCCTCCTCATACTCCTGTGAGGGAACATTTGGAATAGCCACGACTGTGTCAGAAACCTTACTCACCAATTCTTTACATTTCCTCTTGCGCTTTCCCTGCAGCATGGGAAAAGCAGACAGCGCATCAGATACCGCAGAAGACATGAGGGTAGCGATGTCTTGCAACTTAACTCCAGGCGGAGTTTGAGAGGAAGCGCAGGGCACTGCATGTGTGGACGATAAAATTTGGGACACTTGAGGAGAAGGATGCGGCATATCGTAAACATTTTCAGGAGACTCCTGAACAGCATCCGCCTTAGACAATGTTGGCTCAGAATCAAAAAGTCTATCCCTATAATTCAATGTTCTCTCAATACATGAGGAACAGAAAGGGATTGGTGGTTACACATTAGCATCAAAACATAAAGTACATGTTACATTTTGCAGGGCCTCCTGGTCCATCTTTACCCAGAATTGAATAAATTAAACTTCATTTTTAATCAAAAGTTCACACAAAAAAAATGTTACTTACCCTTTAAATATAGAATGAAACTGCTTTATTTTTACAGCAAAAATATGAAAAAGTTGTTCTCAAACGCCCCGGACAGCCTCTACACCTCAGCTTAGCTGAGGTGCCTACCTGCCCTGCTGGAAACCAGGAGACAATAGTTATCAAATGAATTCCGGACTCAATCGAGAGCGCTACATCCAATGTCCGTCGAAAAGTAGCACATAAACTGCAAGCCGCAACCAAATTTCTCACCTCCAGAAAACAGGAAGTGAAGAGAAAGGGTTGCGCAGTAGAAACCTTGGCGCCTTAGCTACCCTGCCCATCATGGGCGTAACAAAACTAACCTCCCGGCCGGCATGATTAACACTGAGTTAAAAACTGCCAGGAGCAAGTAAAACACACACCATCTCCTCTTCTCCAGTGCCTGCAACCACTGCCTTATATAAGCCCCTTAACTTGCTAGGAGCCATATATCTAGTGTCCCATCAAAATAAAATATTAAAGTGCCATATTTTTCCTGTATACTGCTCAGAAAATAAAAATAGCACTTACCTCAATGAAATCTGCCAGGCAGCAGGGCAGCTCAATAGGTTTGAGAGGCATGCTCCCTCACATGGACCTGTGGAAAAAAGACAAAGACTGAGTAATCTTACTCAGGCTTTCAATGTTAGGGTACAAGATATCTAACAGCGCTCAGCCTAGTTCCTTATAGCTCCTGGATAAAGGGTATCTAGCTTACCCTAGTGGGAACAACAGAAAAAACACAAATATTCCAAGAGCGCCAACTATAAGGCAAAGGAAAATTCTAACAAATGAATCAGTGATTATCAAACATTATCAAACATTTAATTCGACATATAGTTAAAACATGGATCCATGTAACAAATAGACTTAAAAATTGGAATTCACAGTACTAACAAATAAATACTAAAAAACACAATGGATGCTAAAAACACAATATAGGGGTATATGGGTATGCCACCAATTACGGGGATATACAAAATTAGAGTCATATATAATTATATTTTAGGATAAAAAGGTCCAATAAGTTCAAATATGTTAATTGAAGTCTATGTATTTAAAAATCCAGTGAATAAATCCAGTGAAAATAACCAGTGAAAAAATCCAGTGAAAAAATCAAATATAAAAATAAACTGATGATAAAAAGAGCTATTGAAAAAAATCCCTTGGAGAGAGGTTGTGAAAAAATGTGTGAAAAAAATGATGTAAAAAATATAAAAAATGTATAAAAATATATATAAAAAATATATATTAAAACTTAAAAATGGGGGATCCCCTAAAAATAGGTGTCAAAAATAAGTGTCAAAAATAGGTGACAAAATATATGACAGTATAAAATTGTGTGTGTGTAGAGTCCAGGTGAAAAAAATATATATATATGAAATCCTGTTAGACAAAAATATAAATATAAATATAAATGGAAATAGTGGGTATATAATATAATCCAGGTGAAAGTCTTAGTTATTAAATATTAGTGAATAATCCTCCTTGTGGCTAAATCCATATGAATGATGGTGATGAACTCTTTGAGATAGATGATTTTACTTTCCTTTTCAATATAAACTCTGGTAATCCCTGTAAATCAAAAGAATAACATAGTGCAATAAAGTTTCAAAAAGCAGGAAATAATGAAATAATGCTCACCAAAAATGTCAACGCGTTTCGGCCTCTTTAACAGGCCTTTTTCAAGACTATCTAGGGGTGAGTGCTGGTGGCTATATTTATATGTATCACAAACCTATGAATTAACATAGTTTTGGCGGCAAAAGAAGGGAATTTGGCGCCAAAAATGACCCGACCCGGAAGTGCTTTTATTGTTATGTATCCGTTTTTTTGTTTTTACTTATTTGCCCCTTTTCTTCAGATAATTGCGGCTCTATATTGGTCCTATTTCTTGGGATGAATAAGGGGTTCTATCAACATTAATTTCTCATACATTGTCATGTTTGTTGCCGATCGCTCTGTTTCTATATGTATCAGCGTCAGGCCGGAAGTGACATAATGTTTGTTTACTTCCGGTTTTCTCACACTTCCGGTTTCGGTAATAACAAAACGGTTTTTCGCATATAGCGATATCTAGAGAAGGGGTATTGAAAATTTACATGTACAAGATACATTGTAAATTTACACTTCGTAGGACTTGAATGTACCAAATTTTGTTAGTGGTATAGCGGGCAACAGCATTACGGTAGGAAATTACAAATGAGAGTAATATTACAAATGTTGTATAGATATCAATTTGTGCATTAGTACATTATACATAAAAAAATTTACATTATACATAAAAAATCACCAAAAAACTTAAAATATAATTAAAATAGACATCTTTAATAAAATAACTTCCTATTAGAATTCCTATTAAAATTGGCATCTTATCGCAATAATTTGGACACAAATTTTAACAGAAGGGTTGATTAAAACTAATAAAATACAGATAAAATACAGCAATAAGACCGAACATGGGGAATGGAAATAGAATATATATACACCCTATGAATATTGGAATATATGGCAGAGATATGGTAGCTACAAAGAACTACACGAAGGACTACATCAAAGGCAAAAAAGCTATATGGATCACAGCATTCCTGAATAAGAACATATCTAAAATTAAGCTAAAAAATTAAGCTAAAAAATGGGACTTAGAACAGGACTTAAAATAGGGTACGTGTACTATGCTCGAGAGGCTGGATAACTCCAATTTAAAAGAAAGAACCCCAGTAAGACAAATGTATGATGATTGTAGTGACGCTTAGCTATAAGAAGCTAGTATGAAAATACATGCAAACTGGCCATGTGTCACCTAATGTCTAAAATCAGTGATTCTTTGTACTTACTAAGTGTGAGAGGTCCTCCCTATTATTCAAACCTCTAGGGTAAAGACAATCTATATTAAAAATCCACTTGGATTCTACAGTCAATAAGCGCCTTTCATAGTCACCTCCCCTCCAGTTTGGTGTCACTAATTGTATACCTATATAATTAAAATCTTTGAGACTAGCTCGGTGGTGGTTAGTGAAGTGTTTGTAGAGGGCTGTTTCGGTGCTTTCATGTTCAATCTTTAATATGTGTTCTCTAATACGATCTTTGAGATGTCTGGACGTTTGTCCTATGTATTGGAGTCCACAGCTGCACCATATCAAATAGACAACTCCTCTATCACTGCATCTTATAAGGTCATTAATCTTATATTTGACTCCTGAATTGTACGAGGTAAATTCTTTAGTTTTGATGCCTCTTTTACAGGCTTTACAGCTCAGACATGGGAAAAAGCCTTTAATTTCCTTGCCGAATATATCCCTTGTTTTATTTGGTGTTCTTTTAGGTATACTTGGGGATAGTCTATTTTTAAGATTGTCTGTTTTCCTGTATATGAAGACAGGTCGAGTTGTCAGTTTATCCCCTATGATTTCATCATTCTTTAAAAGTGACCAGTGCTTCTCTATAATTTTCTCCACAATGTGTCTGTTTTCACTATACTCAGTAATAAACGGAATAGTGAGTAGGTTATCGTCAGAATAGTGGATAGTTTTTTTCGGTTTATATACCAGGAGATCTTTCCGGTCTTTCTTCCTGACCTCTTCCATGGTTTGAATTAGGGACTCTTCTTCATAACCTCTTTCTAAAAAATTTTCTTTGAGAGTAGCGGCTTGTTCTTCCCACTTTTTGGGATTGGAACAGTTTTTCTTCAGTCTTTGGAATTGGCCTTTTGGTATATTCGTCTTCCATCTGTTAAGATGACAGCTTTCCATGTGTATGTAATTATTACAGTCCACTTTCTTAAAGAAAGTGGACGTCTCCAATTCCCCTTCAATAATCTCAATTTTTAAATCCAAATAGTTAATTGTTTTATTGCTCATCTCGTGTGTAAATTTAAGATTGCAGGTGTTGTCATTCATGACTTCCAAGGTGTGTTCCAAGTCTTCTCTAGACCCCTTCCAAATCATAATAATATCGTCAATGTACCTGTTATAGAGGACCAGGTCCGCGCTAGCTGGGCATGACTCCCAGAAAATCAATTCCCAGTAGCCCATGTATAGATTGGCATAGCTAGGCGCGAACCTGGTCCCCATGGCTGTACCACATATTTGTTTATAAAAAGTCCCATTGTTGTTAAAATAATTATGGGTTAAAATAAACCGTATTCCTTTGAGAATAAATTCTCTCTGTAGTTCAGGTAAATTGGGGTCTTTTTTTAAAAAGAAATCCACTGCCTCTATACCGCCTTCATGTGGTATGCTGGTATAGAGGGACACAACGTCACATGTGACGAGTGTATAATTCTCTCCCAATTGTATATTCTCCAATTTGTTGAGAATCTGGGTAGAGTCCCTCAGATATGACGGTAATTGTGTAACATATTTTTGTAGCAATCTGTCTATATATTCAGACAGATTGCTAGACAGACCCCCTATCCCTGATATTATTGGCCGACCGGGGGGTCTGTCGAGGGATTTATGAACTTTGGGGAGGTAGTATAGAACTGGAGTTACGGAATGTTTAGTATTTATATATTTATATTCTTTTTCATTGAGAATACCAATATTTTTGGCTTCCCCCAACATTTCTTCTAATTCTCTCTTGTAAACTTCAACTGGATTTTTCCTTAATGTTTCATATGTCTGTTGGTCCGATAAGATTCTGTTACACTCGTGGTCATAATCTATTTTATTCAAAACCACGATGCCCCCGCCTTTATCCGCTGGTTTAATAACCACGTCATGGTTATTTTCGAGGGTCTTTATGGTGTTCATTTGTTCCTTGGATAGATTATGTTTATGTCTGTTCAATTTCTTGTGGTTGATGTCCCTGATCTCATTACAGATCAAGGTATCGAATGTGTCTATAGCATTACCCTTACTTGCCAATGGGTAAAAATTCGATCTCGGTCTTAGATCCGTATGGAGGTAGGTATTTTCATTAGTGGTTTGAGTGTCTGAATAAACCTTTTCGTGTCGAGTGGATTGTGTTTCCAATGGTGTTTTCATAAAATGTCTTTTAAGAGTCAGTTTCCTGACTAATTCTTTGGCATTTATGAAGGTATTAAATTTGTTCAAACCCTTTGATGGGGCGAATGACATTCCATAACTTAACACAGATGATTCTTTTTCTGTGAGTTCCTTTGAGCTTAAGTTAAAAATACCTGTAGTGGTAACCTTGGCATTTGATGGGAGGGGAAATGGTAACTCCTTTTTTCTTCTTATTCTTCTTCCTCCTCTCTTGCCCCTGTGGGTCTTCTTTTGTCTGTAGGGGTTTGGAAATCTTCTGAGTTTGGGTTCTTTCTCTTCATAGATCCTCTTTCTGGTTCTTTGGGAGTTTTCTGAGGAACCCCTAAAAAAGAATGCCCTGATGTTGTTGCTTGGTATTCTTCATTTGTGCCTAAATCCGGTATTCTCTTATTTTGTTGTCTGTCTTCTTGTTTAGACTGAGGATTCATCCCACGCATGTTTGTATCTGGTCGTGGTCCTGGGTAGTTAGATCTGGGGGGCTGATAGTTATCATTATAATGGTGATTATGCCAATTTTCACCTCTATTGTATGGCTGTCGGTGTCTTTGGTTTGGATAGGGGTGTCTTGGATATCCTCCTTGTCCCCAAGCTGAGTCTCTGTCTTCTCTATTATTACCATTTGTTCTCCTATATTGGCTCTGGTAATAATTTGAATATGGATGTTCTCGTCTCCTATTATCATGTCTATAGGGAGAGTAGGTATAGCCTCGATTGTTGTCCCTTTCTCCAACATAGGTGTGTCCGGTCCACGGCGTCATCCTTACTTGTGGGATATTCTCTTCCCCAACAGGAAATGGCAAAGAGCCCAGCAAAGCTGGTCACATGATCCCTCCTAGGCTCCGCCTACCCCAGTCATTCTCTTTGCCGTTGTACAGGCAACATCTCCACGGAGATGGCTTAGAGTTTTTTAGTGTTTAACTGTAGTTTTTATTATTCAATCAAGAGTTTGTTATTTTAAAATAGTGCTGATATGTACTATTTACTCTGAAACAGAAAAGAGATGAAGATTTCTGTTTGTATGAGGAAAATGATTTTAGCAACCGTTACTAAAATCCATGGCTGTTCCACACAGGACTGTTGAGAGGAATTAACTTCAGTTGGGGGAACAGTGAGCAGTCTTTTGCTGCTTGAGGTATGACACATTCTAACAAGACGATGTAATGCTGGAAGCTGTCATTTTCCCTATGGGATCCGGTAAGCCATTTTTATTCAGACAGTAAATAAGGGCTTCACAAGGGTTTATTAAGACTGTAGACATTTTCTGGGCTAAATCAATCATATTTACACATATTTAGCCTTGAGGAATCATTTAATCTGGGTATTTTTTGTAAAATAATATCGGCAGGCACTGTTTTAGACACTTTATTCTATAGGGGCTTTCCCTAATCATAGTCAGAGCCTCATTTTCGCGCCGGTATGGCGCACTTGTTTTTGAGAACAGCATGGCATGCAGCTGCATGTGTGTGGAGCTCTGATACATAGAAAAGTCTTTCTGAAGGCATCATTTGGTATCGTATTCCCCTTTGGGCTTGGTTGGGTCTCAGCAAAGCAGATTCCAGGGACTGTAAAGGGGTTAAATATAAAAACGGCTCCGGTTCCGTTATTTTAAGGGTTAAAGCTTCCAAATTTGGTGTGCAATACTTTTAAGGCTTTAAGACACTGTGGTGAAATTTTGGTGAATTTTGAACAATTCCTTCATACTTTTTCGCAATTGCAGTAATAAAGTGTGTTCAGTTTAAAATTTAAAGTGACAGTAACGGTTTTATTTTAAAACGTTTTTTGTGCTTTGTTATCAAGTTTATGCCTGTTTAACATGTCTGAACTACCAGATAGATTGTGTTCTGACTGTGGGGAAGCCAAGGTTCCTTCTCATTTAAATAGATGTGATTTATGTCATAAAAAATTTAGTAAAAATGATGCCCAAGATGATTCCTCAAGTGAGGGGAGTAAGCATGGTACTGCATCATCCCCTCCTTCGTCTACACCAGTCTTGCCCATACAGGAGGCCCCTAGTACATCTAGCGCGCCAATACTCCTTACTATGCAACAATTAACGGCTGTAATGGATAATTCTATCAAAAATTTTTTAGCCAATATGCCCACTTATCAGCGAAAGCGCGACTGCTCTGTTTTAGAAAATACTGAAGAGCATGAGGACGCTGATGATATTGTTTCTGAAGGGCCCCTACACCAGTCTGAGGGGGCCAGGGAGGTTTTGTCTGAGGGAGAAATTTCAGATTCAGGAAAAATTTCTCAACAAGCTGAACCTGATGTGATTACTTTTAAATTTAAGTTGGAACATCTCCGCGCTCTACTTAAGGAGGTGTTATCCAATTTGGATGATTGTGATTATCTGGTCATTCCAGAAACACTATGTAAAATGGACAAGTTCCTAGAGGCCCCGGGGCCCCCCGAAGCTTTTCCTATATCCAAGCGGGTGGCGTACATTGTTAATAAAGAATGGGACAGGCCCGGTATACCTTTCGTACCTCCCCCCATATTTAAAAAATTGTTTCCCATAGTCGACCCCAGAAAGGACTTATGGCAGACAGTCCCCAAGGTCGAGGGGGCGGTTTCTACTCTAAACAAGCGCGCCACTATACCCATAGAAGATAGTTGTGCTTTCCAAGATCCTATGGATAAAAAATTAGAAGGTTTGCTAAAAAAGATGTTTGTTCAGCAAGGTTACCTTCTACAACCAATTGCATGCATTGTCCCTGTCACTACAGCCGCGTGTTTCTGGTTCGATGAGCTAGAAAAGGCGATTATTAGTAATTCTTCTTCTTATGAGGAGATTATGGACAGAATTCGTGCTCTTAAATTGGCTAATTCTTTCACCCTAGACGCCACCTTGCAATTGGCTAGGTTAGCGGCGAAAAATTCTGGGTTTGCTATTGTGGCGCGCAGAGCGCTTTGGTTAAAATCTTGGTCAGCGGATGCGTCTTCCAAGAACAAATTGCTTGACATTCCTTTCAAGGGGAAAACACTGTTTGGCCCTGACTTGAAAGAGATTATCTCTGATATCACTGGGGGCAAGGGCCACGCCCTTCCTCAGGATAGGTCTTTCAAGGCCAAAAATAAACCTAATTTTCGTCCCTTTCGCAGAAACGGACCAGCCCCAAGTGCTACGTCCTCTAAGCAGGAGGGTAATACTTCTCAAGCCAATCCAGCCTGGAGACCTATGCAAGGCTGGAACAAAGGAAAGCAGGCCAAGAAACCTGCCACTGCTCCCAAGACAGCATGAGATGCGGGCCCCCGATCCGGGACCGGATTTGGTGGGGGGCAGACTCTCTCTCTTCACTCAGGCTTGGGCAAGAGATGTTCTGGATCCTTGGGCGCTAGAAATAGTCTCCCAAGGTTATCTTCTGGAAGTGATTCATCCTGTTCCATTAAGAGAACGAGGGATGGGGTTCTACTCCAATCTGTTCGTAGTTCCCAAAAAAGAGGGAACGTTCAGACCAATCTTAGATCTCAAGATCCTAAACAAGTTTCTCAAGGTTCCATCGTCCAAAATGGAAACCATTCGAACAATCCTTCCATCCAGGAAGGTCAATTCTTGACCACGGTGGATTTAGAGGATGCGTATCTACATATTCCTGTCCACAAGGAACATCATCGGTTCCTAAGGTTCGCATTCCTGGACAAGCATTACCAGTTCGTGGCGCTTCCTTTCGGATTAGCCACTGCTCCAAGGATTTTCTCAAAGATACTAGGGTCCCTGCTGGCGGTGCTAAGACCAAGGGGCATTGCTGTAGTACCTTACTTGGACGACATTCTGATTCAAGCGTCGTCCCTTCCTCAAGCAAAGGCTCACACGGACATAGTCCTGGCCTTTCTCAGATCTCACGGATGGAAAGTGAACGTGGAAAAGAGTTCTCTATCTCCGTCGACAAGAGTTCCCTTCTTGGGAACAATAATAGACTCCTTAGAAATGAGGATTTTTCTGACAGAGACCAGAAAAACAAAACTTCTAAACTCTTGTCGGATACTTCATTCCGTTCCTCTTCCTTCCATAGCGCAGTGCATGGAAGTGATAGGTTTGATGGTAGCGGCAATGGACATAGTTCCTTTTGCGCGCATTCATCTAAGACCATTACAACTGTGTATGCTCAGTCAGTGGAATGGGGACTATACAGACTTGTCTCCGAAGATACAAGTAAATCAGAGGACCAGAGACTCACTCCGTTGGTGGCTGTCCCTGGACAACCTGTCACAAGGGGTGACCTCCCGCAGACCAGAGTGGGTCATTGTCACGACCGACGCCAGTCTGATGGGCTGGGGCGCGGTCTGGGGATCCCTGAAAGCTCAGGGTCTTTGGTCTCGGGAAGAATCTCTTCTACCGATAAATATTCTGGAACTGAGAGCGATATTCAATGCTCTCAAGGCTTGGCCTCAGCTAGCGAGGGCCAAGTTCATACGGTTTCAATCAGACAACATGACGACTGTTGCGTACATCAACCATCAGGGGGGAACAAGGAGTTCCCTGGCGATGGAAGAAGTGACCAGAATCATTCAATGGGCGGAGACTCGCTCCTGCCACCTGTCTGCAATCCACATCCCAGGAGTGGAAAATTGGGAAGCGGATTTTCTGAGTCGTCAGACATTGCATCCGGGGGAGTGGGAACTCCATCCGGAAATCTTTGCCCAAATCACTCAACTGTGGGGCATTCCAGACATGGATCTGATGGCCTCTCGTCAGAACTTCAAGGTTCCTTGCTACGGGTCCAGATCCAGGGATCCCAAGGCGACTCTAGTAGATGCACTAGTAGCACCTTGGACCTTCAAACTAGCCTATGTATTCCCGCCGTTTCCTCTCATCCCCAGGCTGGTAGCCAGGATCAATCAGGAGAGGGCGTCGGTGATCTTGATAGCTCCTGCGTGGCCACGCAGGACTTGGTATGCAGATCTGGTGAATATGTCATCGGCTCCACCATGGAAGCTACCTTTGAGACGAGACCTTCTTGTTCAAGGTCCGTTCGAACATCCGAATCTGGTCCCACTCCAGCTGACTGCTTGGAGATTGAACGCTTGATCTTATCAAAGCGAGGGTTCTCAGATTCTGTTATTGATACTCTTGTTCAGGCCAGAAAGCCTGTAACTAGAAAAATTTACCACAAAATTTGGAAAAAATATATCTGTTGGTGTGAATCTAAAGGATTCCCTTGGGACAAGGTTAAGATTCCTAAGAGTCTATCCTTCCTTCGAGAAGGATTGGAAAAAGGATTATCTGCAAGTTCCTTGATGGGACAGATTTCTGCCTTGTCTGTGTTACTTCACAAACAGCTGGCAGCTGTGCCAGATGTTCAAGCCTTTGTTCAGGCTCTGGTTAGAATCAAGCCTGTTTACAAACCTTTGACTCCTCCTTGGAGTCTCAACTTAGTTCTTTCAGTTCTTCAGGGGGTTCCGTTTGAACCCTTACATTCCGTTGATATTAAGTTATTATCTTGGAAAGTTTTGTTTTTGGTTGCAATTTCTTCTGCTAGAAGAGTTTCAGAATTATCTGCTCTGCAGTGTTCTCCTCCTTATCTGGTGTTCCATGCAGATACGGTGGTTTTACGTACTAACCTGGTTTTCTTCCAAAAGTTGTTTCTAACAAAAACATTAACCAGGAGATAGTCGTGCCTTCTCTGTGTCCGAAACCAGTTTCGAAGAAGGAACGTTTGTTGCACAATTTGGATGTTGTTCGCGCTCTAAAATTCTATTTAGATGCTACAAAGGATTTTAGACAAACATCTTCCTTGTTTGTTGTTTATTCTGGTAAAAGGAGAGGTCAAAAAGCAACTTCTACCTCTCTCTCTTTTTGGATTAAAAGCATCATCAGATTGGCTTACGAGACTGCCGGACGGCAGCCTCCTGAAAGGATCACAGCTCCTTCCACTAGGGCTGTGGCTTCCACATGGGCCTTCAAGAACGAGGCTTCTGTTGATCAGATATGTAGGGCAGCGACTTGGTCTTCACTGCACACTTTTACCAAATTTTACAAGTTTGATACTTTTGCTTCTTCTGAGGCTATTTTTGGGAGAAAGGTTTTGCAAGCCGTGGTGCCTTCCATTTAGGTGACCTGATTTGCTCCCTCCCTTCATCCGTGTCCTAAAGCTTTGGTATTGGTTCCCACAAGTAAGGATGACGCCGTGGACCGGACACACCTATGTTGGAGAAAACAGAATTTATGTTTACCTGATAAATTACTTTCTCCAACGGTGTGTCCGGTCCACGGCCCGCCCTGGTTTTTTAATCAGGTCTGATAATTTATTTTCTTTAACTACAGTCACCACGGTATCATATGGTTTCTCCTATGCAAATATTCCTCCTTAACGTCGGTCGAATGACTGGGGTAGGCGGAGCCTAGGAGGGATCATGTGACCAGCTTTGCTGGGCTCTTTGCCATTTCCTGTTGGGGAAGAGAATATCCCACAAGTAAGGATGACGCCGTGGACCGGACACACCGTTGGAGAAAGTAATTTATCAGGTAAACATAAATTCTGTTTTTAAAAAATCCCTCACCGCTATAAAAAGGATCTTGTCTTTGGTTATGTTGGTGACTGAAGCCTGGAGTGTGGGACCAATAATTTCTGTTATCACCCCCCCAACCCCTAGTATGTTTAAATTGGCGAAATGAGGTTCTAGGGGTTCTGTTGCCCTCTCTGTAGGGAGGTTCATAGTTCCAGCTATCATTTCTAGGTGTATGTGCTGGGTTCCATGATCTATAATTGTGTGTCTGTTGGTTTCTGGTCTCATGAAATCTAATGTCCTCATTTCTAGATGGTAACCTAGGTCTTTGCCCCCTCCTCTTATTGGTCACTTCTACCCATTCGCCCTCATTATTTGTATCTTTCTGTACATTTTCATTGTTGTTAGTGTTGTCGTCATTCATTAGATGTTCGTTAGTCTGATCTTTGCTTAGCTTAATCAGTTCTAACTATCTGTTCAGTTTTTTAGACTTTTTATTGGTTATGTCTTCTCTTATTTTGGTTACCTTCTTAATCAGGTTTTCTTTTCTGTCTAGAAAGTCCTTACATTCTATTACACAACCATCAGGGCCAATAAGATTAACCTCAGTATTCTTAATTTCGATATCTAACTTGCTCAGAAAGGATTCTCTATAGTCTATTATGGTCTGCATCAATTTCCTAGAGGTCTCTACTAGAGCCTCTGACCATTGGGTTAGAAATACTGGGTCCTCTGTTTGAAATGCACAGTCTTTTCTAATCACTAACCCTTTTGGGATAATGTTAAGTTCAAGACACTTCTTTAAAAATGATATTTCTGCTTTAAATTTGACCTCTTGTATGAGTAATTTCTCCAAAGATTTAAAAATTGTGGCAAGATCTAGATTCTCAATGTTGCTGTTTTCAGCATTGGTACCATAGTGATGGATATCCAGTTGGATATCTTGCCTGATGGACTTTGTAATGTCCATATTAATCTAAACAGTGCTCAAAAATGGGACCAAATCAGACTAAGAAATGTTCAAAATAAATTAAATAATTTACAGTAAAAAATGAAATAAAAAATGGAATAAAATAAAATAAAATATACTCCTTGGAGAGCTGCTGAAAGGTTGCTAGAGGAAAGAAAATAGAGTACAAGATATCTAACAGCGCTCAGCCTAGTTCCTTATAGCTCCTGGATAAAGGGTATCTAGCTTACCCTAGTGGGAACAACAGAAAAAACACAAATATTCCAAGAGCGCCAACTATAAGGCAAAGGAAAATTCTAACAAATGAATGAATTTCAATGTTAGGGTAGCATTAACTACTTGGGAGGTGCAGTGAGGATTGTACCCCACAAGTTCCCATTGCTTAAAAGCCACCACTGGTCTACTGAAGAGACTGACATGGACTACGGCTACACCCCAGGAGAAAAGCAGAACAAACTTGCACTGCTGAAAAATAATAAAATCTTGATTGAAGAATCTTCTTCTAGACACCTAAACTTTACCACCTCCTTGCACTTAAATGTAGGCAAAGAGAATGACTGGGGTTGGAGGGAAGGGATGTGATGTTTAACAGCTTTGCTGTGGTGCTCTTTGCGTCCTCCTGCTGGCCAGGAGTGATATTCCCAATAGTAATTAGAGATGATCCGTGGACTCACCGTATCATTAGAAAGAAATTAGTCTAATTCAAAAGTAAAACAAGCTTATTATTTTTAGCATGTTATCACTACTGTCCCTTTAAGGGGATTAAACATGCAGTTAGTAAAGGACAGAAATGATAACATGCTGTAACAAATGTATTTTTACATGAGAATGTTGTGGTTTTATACACACACACAACAGAAAAGCTTTAAATGTTCCTTTCATTTCAGACCTCTCCTGCATTCCAACACAATATAGCTTATAGCTGTGGTGCTCTGCTCACCTGTGCGAGAGTTTTGGACAATTTTTTGATTCAACAGTTTTATACTAAGTGAGGCGTCTGCAGATACAAAGACAGACACTCAGCACTTACCAAATCAGTGGGGTCACAGTGGTCAATCTGTCTGTGCGACGTGTTCACATCTCCCAGGACGATCACATGCCTAAAAACAGACAGATGATGTCACCATCACATTTAGGTGATGTCTTAAGCCCCCCCCACAGCTGACAGTCCCCAACTGCACAGATCCTACAGACTCACCCGCCTGCACGTAATATGGCCTCAGCGCGGGTCTGCAGGAGACGATAGAATTGCAGTTTGTAGATCTTGCGCTCTGGCTTCTCCGGGTCTGCACGAGGGCAGTAAACGTTTATCACTGTTAGTGCCTCTTCTTTCCCAGCCGAGTTTCTGCAAACAAAATACACACAAACATTTTATAAGAAACGCACACAAATCGTCAGCTGCACAGCTCCATTCCTAAAGTAGTGGTGAAGTGATGCCACCAGGGTCAGGGGACAAGCACCTCTAACCCTGATTTTACACAAGACTTATCTATAAAGGCCACATTCTCTTCGTTAGTGCTCCTCTAACCCATTATATGTAAAGTAAAAAAAAAAAAAGTAAAAAAAAAAAAACTGTGCTGTTGTCACTAGCGCCCTCTGGTGACAAACTAATGAAAAAGCAGGAAAATGTTTTTTTTTCTGTTTACATTATATATATATATATATATATATATATATATATATATATATATATATATATATTTTTTTTTTTTTTTTTTTTAATTAAAAGGGACACTGAACCCAATGTTTTTCTTTTGTGATTCAGATAGAGCATGCAATTTTAAGCAACTTTTTAATTGACTCCTATTATCAAATTGTCTTCATTCTCTTGGTATCTTTATTTGAAATGCAAGAATGTAAGTTTAGATGCCGGCCCATTTTCGGTGAACAAACTGAGTTGTTCTTGCTGATTGGTGAATAAATTCACCCACCAATAAACAAGTGCTTTCCATGGTGCTGAACCCAAAAAAATAGCTTAGATGCCTTCTTTTTCAAATAAAGAAAGCAAGAGAACAAAGAAAAAACACAATTTATACTTACCTGATAAATTTATTTCTCTTGTGGTGTATCCAGTCCACGGATCATCCATTACTTGTGGGATATTCTCATTCCCAACAGGAAGTTGCAAGAGGAAACCCACAGCAGAGCTGTAATATAGCTCCTCCCCTAACTGTCATAGCCAGTCATTCGACCGAAAACAAGCCGGGAAAGGAGGAACCATAGGGTGCAGTGGTTACTGTAGTTTAAATTTAAAAATTACCTGCCTTAAAATGACAGGGCGGGCCGTGGACTGGATACACCACAAGAGAAATAAATTTATCAGGTAAGTATAAATTGTGTTTTCTCTTGTAAGGTGTATCCAGTCCACGGATCAATCATTACTTGTGGGATACCAATACCAAAGCTAAAGTACACGGATGAAGGGAGGGACAAGGCAGGAACTTAAATGGAAGGAAACACTGCCTGTAAAACCTCTCTCCCAAATATAGCCTCCGAAGAAGCAAAAGTATCAAATTTGCAAAATTTTGAAAAAGTATGAAGCGAAGACCAAGTCGCCGCCTTGCAAATCTGTTCAAAAGAAGCCTCATTTTTAAAGGCCCAAGTGGAAGCCACAGCTCTATTGGAATGAGCTGTAATCCTTTCAGGAGGCTGCTGTCCAGCAGTCTCATAGGCTAAGCGGATTAAGCTTCTTAGCCAAAAAGAAGGAGAGGTTGCCGAAGCCTTTTGACCTCTCCTCTGTCCAGAGTAGACAACAAACCAAGCAGATGTTTGGCGAAAATCTTTAGTAGCTTGTAAGTAAAACTTTAAAGCACGGACCACGTCCAGATTGTGTAACACAAGGATGGAACAACAATCTCTTGATTGATATTCTTGTTAGATACCACCTTAGGTAAAAACCCAGATTTGGTACGCAGGACTACCTTATCCGTATGAAAAATCAGATAAGGAGAATCACATTGTAAGGCAGATAACTCGGAGACTCTACGAGCCGAGGAAATAGCTACCAAAAAAAGGACTTTCCAAGATAAAAGTTTGATATCTATGGAATGAAGAGGTTCAAACGGAACTTCTTGAAGAACCTTAAGAACCAAGTTTAAGCTCCATGGTGGAGCAACCGGTTTAAACACAGGCTTGATTCTAACTAAAGCCTGACAAAAAGCCTGAACGTCTGGAACATCTGCCAGACGCTTAACTAGCTGACAATCCTTTTTCCAAACCTTCTTGGAGAAAAGATAATATCCTAGGAATCCTGACCTTACTCCATGAGTAACCCTTGGATTCACACCAATAAAGATATCCACGCCATACCTTATGTTAAATTTTCCTGGTGACAGGCTTTCGTGCCTGTATTAAGGTATCAATAACTGATTCGGAGAAGCCATGCTTTGATAAAATCAAGCGTTCAATCTCTAGGCAGTCAGCCGCAGAGAAATTAGATTTGGATGGTTGGAAGGACCCTGAAGTAGAAGGTCCTGTCTCAGAAGCAGAGACCATGGTGGAAAGGATGACATGTCCACTAGATCTGCATACCAGGTCCTGCGTGGCCACGCAGGTGCTATCAGAATCACCAATGCTCTCTCCTGCTTGATCTTGGCAATCAGTCGAGGGAGCAGAGGAAACGGTGGAAACACAGAAGCCAGGTTGAAAGACCAGGGCGCTGCTAGAGCATCTATCAGTGTCGCCTTGGGATCCCTGGACCTGGATCCGTAACACGGAAGCTTGGCGTTCTGGCGAGACGCCATGAGATCCAGTTCTGGTTTGCCCTAACGATGAATCAGTTGTGCAAATACCTCCGGATGGAGTTCCCACTCTCCCGGATGAAAAGTCTGACGACTTAGAAAATCCGCCTCCCAGTGCTCTACACCTGGGATATGGATAGCTGATAGGTGGCAAGAGTGAATCTCTGCCCAGCGAATTATTTTTGAAACTTCTAACATCTCTAGGGAACTTCTTGTTCCCCCTTGATGGTTGATGTAAGCTACAGTCGTGATGTTGTCCGACTGAAATCTGATGTACCTCAGAGTTGCTAACTGAGGCCAAGCCTGAAGAGCCTTGAATATCGCTCTTAGTTCCAGAATATTTATTGGAAGGAGAGACTCCTCCTGAGTCCACGATCCCTGAGCCTTCAAGGAGTTCCAGACTGCACCCCAACCTAGAAGGCTGGCATTTGTTGTTACAATTGTCCAATCTGGCCTGCGAAAGGTCATACCTTTGGACAGATGGACCCGAGATAGCTACCAGGGAAAAGAATCCCTGGTCTCTTGGTCCAGATTCAGTTGAGGGGACAAATCTGTGTAATCCCCGCTCCACTGACTGAGCATGCATAGTTGCAGCGGTCTGAGATGTAAGCGTGCAAACGGCACTATGTCCATTGCCGCTACCATTAAGCCGATTACTTCCATACACTGAGCCACCGAAGGGCGCGGAATGGAATGAAGAAGCCGGCAGGAATTTAGAAGCTTTGATAACCCGGACTCCGTCAGGTGAATTTTCATTTCTACAGAATCTATCAGAGTCCCTAGAAAGGAAACTCTTGTGAGTGGGGATAGAGAACTCTTTTCCTCGTTCACTTTCCACCCATGCGACCTCAGAAATGCCAGTACTACGTCCGTATGAGACTTGGCAATTTGGAAGTTTGACGCCTGTATCAGGATGTCGTCTAAATAAGGGGCTACTGCTATGCCCCGCGGCCTTAGGACCGCCATAAGCGACCCTAGAACCTTTGTAAAGATTCTTGGGGCTGTAGCTAATCCAAAGGGAAGAGCTACAACTGGTAATGCCTGTCTTGAAAGGCAAACCTGAGAAACCGATGATGATCTTTGTGTATCGGAATGTGAAGATAAGCATCCTTTAGATCCACTGTAGTCATATATTGACCCTCCTGGATCAGTGGTAGGATGGTACGAATAGTTTCCATCTTGAACGACGGAACTTTGAGGAATTTGTTTAAGATCTTTAGATCCAAAATTGGTCTGAAGGTTCCTTCTTTTTTGGGAACCACAAACAGATTTGAGTAAAAACCCTGTTCCTGTTCACTCCCATAACTAGGAGGTCTCGTACACAGTGTAAGAATGCCTCTCTCTCTTTATCTGATGTGCAGATAATTGTGAAAGGTGAAATCTCCCTTTTGGGGGGGAAGCTTTGAAGTCCAGAAGATATCCCTGGGATATAATTTCTAACGCCCAGGGATCCTGAACATCTCTTGCCCATGCCTGGGCGAAGAGCGAAAGTCTGCCCCCTACTAGATCCGTTACCGGATAGGGGGCCGTTCCTTCATGCTGTCTTAGAGGCAGCAGCAGGCTTTTTTGACCTGCTTACCTTTTTTCCAGGTCTGGTTTGGTCTCCAGACCATCTTGGATTGAGCAAAAGTTCCCTCTTGTTTATTATTACAGGAAGTTGATGCCGCACCTGCCTTGAAGTTTTGAAAGGCACAAAAATTAGACTGTTTGGCCCTAGATTTGGACCTGTCCTGAGGAAGGGCATGACCTTTTCCTCCAGTGATATCAGCAATAATCTCCTTCAAACCAGGCCCAAATAGGGTCTGCCCCTTGAAGGGAATGTTAAGTAGCATAGATTTTGAAGTCACGTCAGCTGACCATGATTTAAGCCATAGCGCTCTGCGCGCCTGTATAGCAAAACCAGAATTCGTAGCCGTTAGTTTAGTCAAATGAACAATGGCATCAGAAAGAAAAGAATTGGCTAGCTTAAGTGCTCTAAGTTTGCCAAGTATGTCATCCAATGGAGTCGCTACCTGTAAAGCCTCTTCCAGAGACTCAAACCAGTATGCCGCAGCAGCAGTGACAGGGGCAATGCATGCAAGGGGCTGTAGGATAAAACCTTGTTGAATAAATATTTTCTTAAGGTAACCTTCTAATTTTTTATCCATTGGATCTAAAAAAGCACAACTGTCCTCGACAGGGATAGTAGTACGCTTTGCTAGAGTAGAAACTGCTCCCTCCACCTTAGGGACTGTCTGCCATAAGTCCCGTGTGGTGGCGTCTATTGGAAACATTTTTCTAAAAATAGGAGGGGAAGAGAACGGCACACCTGGTCTATCCCATTCCTTATTAATCATTTTTGTAAACCTTTAAGGTATTGGAAAAACATCAGTACACACCGGCACTGCAAGTATTTATCCAGTCTACACAATTTCCCTGGCACTGCAATGGAATCACAGTCATTCAGAGCAGCTAAAACCTCCCTAAGCAACACGCGGAGGTGTTCAAGCTTAAATTTAAATATAAAAATATTAGAATCAGGTATCTTCCTGAGTCATTAACATCACCCACTGACTGAAGCTCTCTTTCCTCAGCTTCTGCATATTGTGAGGCAGTATCAGACATGGTTCTTAAAGCGTCAGTATGCTCTGCATTTTGTCTCACCCCAGAGCTATCTCGCTTACCTCTAAGTTCAGGTAGTCTGGCTAATACCGCTGACAGTGTATTATCCATGACTGCCGCCATGTCTTGTAAAGTAAACGCTATGGGCGCCCTAGATGTACTTGGCGCCATTTGAGCGTGAGTCCCTTAAGCGGGAGTCAAAGGGTCTGACACGTGGGGAAAGTTAGTCGGCATAACTTCCCCCTCGTCAGATTCCTCTGGTGATAAAAAATTTTAAAAGACAGAAAATGATCTTTCTTGCCTAAAATGAAATCAGTACATTTGGTACACATTCGAAGAGGGGTTCCACCATGGCTTTTAAACATAATGAACAAGGAGTTTCTTCTATGTCAGACATGTTTATACAGACTAGCAATGAGACTAGCAAGCTTGGAAAACACTTTAAATCAAGTTAACAAGCAAATATAAAAAACGGTACTGTGCCTTTTAAGAGAAACAAATTTTGTCAGAATTTGAAAAACAGTGAAAAATAGTGAAAAAATGCAGTAAATCAAACGAAATTTTTACAGTGTATGTAATAAGACTAGCAGAGCATTGCACCCACTTGCAAATGGATGATTAACCACTTAGTTCAAAAAACGGATCAAAAAAACGAAATAGACGTTTTTTAACAGTCACAACCAACTGCCACAGCAAGCTGTAGCCCTACCTTCCCCAATAAACGACTTTGGAAAGCCTTTGGGCCCTTTAGAGATGTCCTATAGCATTTAGAGGGCCTTTGAGGGAATCTGGATGTCTAAGTTTGTAATTTTAACTGCACAAAAAAAAAAACGTTAAAATAGGCCCCTCCCACTCATAGTAACACAGTGGAAAACCTCAGGAAACTGTTTCTAGGCAAAATTTAAGCCAGCCATGTGGAAAAAACTAGGCCCCAATAAAGTTTTATCACCAAAGCATATATAAAAACGATTAAACATGCCAGCAAACGTTTTATATTGCAATATCATAAGGGTATTACCCCTGGGAATAAGCATGATACCAGTCGTTATTAAATCACTGTATTCAGGCTTAACTTACATTAATCCGGTATCAGCAGCATTTTCTAGTATTTTCCATCTCTAGAAAAAATTATAACTGCACATACCTGATAGCAGAATTAACTGCACGCCATTCTCTCGCTGAAGTTTTACCTCATCTGTGTAATCCCCTCAACATATGTGAGAACAGCAATGGATCTTAGTTACAACCTGCTAAGATCATAGAAACCGCACAACTCCGGTACTATTTAAAAATAACAAACTTTTGATTGAAGAAAATAAACTAGCTATATTTAACCACTCTCTCCTACAACGTCCTTGCTTGTTGAGAGTTGCAAGAGAATGACTGGGTATGACAGTTAGGGGAGGAGCTATATTACAGCTCTGCTGTGGGTTTCCTCTTGCAACTTCCTGTTGGGAATGAGAATATCCCACAAGTAATGGATGATCCGTGGACTGGATACACCTTACAAGAGAAATTGATAATAGGAGTAAATTAGAAAGTTGCTTAAAATGTCATGCTCTATCAATCACAAAAGAAAAAATTTGGGTTGTGTCCCTTTAACTGCTGAGCTTTTTCCTGCGCTGAAGCCATTTTAATATTTTGCACCTAATGTCAGTGCTTTCTCTGGTTTACTCAAACATACCATGCTCTCTCAGCAGACTGCATTTCTAGTATTTCATTTGGAAAAATATCAAATTGGGGGGGGGGGGGGGTTGGGGGGAAGTTGTGTTTAATTTTCTATATCATACATGGTAAACAATAGCGTGGGAGTAACTATTGCTGTATTTATTGTTTTTTTACTGTAGTAGAACAACAACATGAAAATAATTGAATTTGTCACAACCTTGCAGAAAAGTATAAATGAAATATGTAACCATAAGATGTAAGATAACATTTTAAAACTACACAAATGCTGATTACACAAAGAGGTTACTTAATCCATTGTGACAATGTACACGCACTCCTGACAAAACTCACTTATAGTAATAGGGCATAGACCTGTGCATTCGGCAGCTGCATTAGCAGCCTCTCATGGTATTTGGCTCTTTTCTGAGCCGCATTTATTCTTGTGAAAGTAAAACACATTAAGATATGTGCAAATCCACCTTCCGCCAGCTGCACATCGTTAAATTCAGCAGCCCATTAAATGGGGTCTTCACTGGTGTCCCAAAGCTCACAGCCCACTATGGGTAAATCCTACAAATTTGCTAACAAAGAGAATGATTTTGGCTGCAGAACCCGGTATATGTGATGCTGAGTGATTCCTTTTTACAGATATGTTACCGGTGTTTTCATGGCTGGATCCACATCATAATGAGATATAATAAATATGCATCACGTTATAATAAATGCACTTAAAGTGAATGTAAAGTTAACGTTATTAGCTAAAGTCAAACGATAGAAGTTAAAAAATGAATGAGACACTGGATTGAATAAGAATTGTTACAAAGATAGATGATCTATACAGTATTGTACAGAATGTGTTTTTTGACTGTAACGATATGTCTTGAACTTTTGTTGTATAAGATTCTCTTTGCATTTGGAAAAATTTAATAAAAACCTTTTTTTCAACTAAACTTTTCATTCATGAAATCTTTAGTATATACTTATCTTCAGAGATATTTCACTATATCTCTGATTGCAGAAAAGTCATCTGTCAATTAATTGCTGAATATGGTGACCGGAGGTTCAGCTCTTATTCATATAGCGTTTCAAGTGAAATATCTCTGAAGATAAGTATATACTAAAGATTTCATGAATGAAAGTCTCATTCATTTTTTAACTTCTATCATTTGACTTTAGCTAATAACGTTAAATTTACATTCACTTTAATGTATCATGATGGTTCAGTCTGGTGCACTATAGACTGCTGCCTTAAAGGGACATTGTAGGTTAAAACTTACTTGCTCTATATTGTTATAAACACATAACAATAGCACTCCTGACCCTCCAAGTCTATAAGTATAACCACAAAGGTATTAAAGACATAGTTGAAGTATCATTTGGGAGCCCCAGATAATTGATGGTGCTGAGCAAAGAACTGCTAGTGATTGTCGGGGTTATGCAACAGTTGCTGCCAATTCGTTTACTCTCTATATCTGCTTGAAACAGGCAGTTATCTTTGGCTCTTGAGCAGTGCTTTAACTATGTATTTAACCTCTGCAGGGCCAGTAGTGCTAAAATGTCATGTTCTAACGAATTAGCACACATAATTTTTGCACTACAATGAACCTTTAATAAAAATCTAGTGGGGTTATAATGGAAGATGAGGTAGCAGAGTTATTTCTTCCAGCTGCCTACAGGTAAGTTACATGAACAGTTGAAATAACATGCAAATGACCAATATACCATCTTACAGGATCTTGTGTTGGGTGAGCAATGCACGGCCTTCTTGGTCCAGAGACTGCAGTTCCTCTTCTGAAAACTCCTCTACGTTCCCATAGCAGCCTATAGGTCCTTTATTATTATTGAGTAACCCAGAGAGTCCTTCCTCTGCAGCCCAGGGGGTTGTGGCGCTCTTACAGTAAGTAGCGACTCCTGCAAATGAACAGAACAATGTGAAATGTTTCCGTAGCTAAAGTCCACTAAGAATAGTTAGTAATAAAAGTAGTATATTACACAATATAAGCACATGTGCTTGATTTAAAGGGACATTAAACTGCTGGGCACAACTAGTATAGTTACCCCTCATAATGCTATTTTTTTCTCCTTTATCTGACTCTCTCTTTCAAGCCATTCTCTTATTTTAAAGGGACATAAAACTTTCAACATGCCGCATAGTCAAACTATCATGAAACATTATTATTATTGTTGTTCTAGAGAAAATGCAACTTACAGTTATACACATAATTTTTCTTCTGATTCGGATGGTAGCATTTTAATAATCCATTTTTTTTAATATTCTCCAGCCCTTCTATAAAATCATGCCCCCTCATATATTATGCATCAAATCATTAGACCCCTTTATGGAATTATTGAATATGTAATAATCAAATGCATGTTCCTTGTGCATACTGTGGAGTCTATTACACATGTGCCACATAAGTGACTTCCATATCAATAATGTGTGCTCAAAATCCATGTGAAAAAACAAAAAATTCTTTCCTGGCAGGGAGAATCCACGACTTCATTCCTTACTGTTGGAAAATACAACACCTGGCCACCAGGAGGAGGCAAAGACTTAAAAATTCTGGCAATCTTTACCTTATGCCAAGAAAAAACACATTCCTCACACCAGTGCAGGTAAGTTCGCCATACCTTATGGTAGATGCGCCGAGTAACTGCCTTACAAGCTTGAATCAAAGTGTCTATGACACTCTCAGAGAATCCTCTCCTGGCTAGGACTAAGCGTTCAATCTCCACGCAGTCAGCCTCAGAGAATCTAGATTTTGATGTAGGAAGGAACCCTGTATCAACAGGTCCCTGCGACAAGGTAACCTCCATGGAGGAAAAGAGGACATTCTCACCAGATCCGCGAACCAGCTCCTTTGCTGCCAGGACGGAGCAATAAGAATCGCCGATGCTAGGTCCTGCTTGATGCGGGCGACCACACGAGGTAGAAGAGGCAATGGAGGAAAGAGATATATGAATCTGAACCTCCATGGAACCGCTAGAGCGTCTATTAACTCTGCTCGAGGATAATTCGATCTCGACCCGTACCTCGGTAGTTTGGCATTGAGCCAAGAGGATCTATCTACAGCATCCCCCATCTGCTGCAAATCTCTGCAAACACCTCGGGGTGGAGAGACCATTCTCCCGGGTGAAAAGATTGTCTGCTGAGGAAGTCTGCTTCCCAGTTGTCCACATCCAGAATGTGGATCGCTGACAGCATACAGATGTGGGCTTCTGCCCATTCTAAAATTAGAGACACCTCCCTCATCGCTAAGAACTTCTCGTTCCTCCCTGATGGTTGATGTAGGCAACTGTAGTTATATTGTCCGATTGGAATCTGATAAACTGGGACAAATTCAGAAGGGGCCAAGCCTTCAGCGCATTGGATTGCCCGCAGTGCCAAAATATTGATTGGAAGAGTGGACTACTCCTGAGTCCGCAAACCTTGTGCTTTCCTGGCACCCCAGACTGCTCCCCAGCCTGAAAGGCTGGCGTCCGTAGTCACAATCTCCCAGGATGGTCTCAAGAAGCACATGCCTCAAGACAGGTGATCATGACAAAGCCACCAAGAGAGCGAATCTCTCAACAGGCTGTCTAATAAGATCTGCTGGGACAGGTCCGAATGATTTCCGTTCCATTTTCTCAGCATGCATAGTTGTAAAGGTCTGAGATGGAATCTGGCAAAAGTAAAATTGTCCGTATAAGACACCATGAGTCCAATCACCTCCATGCATTGGGCCACCGAAGATCTTGAGGTGGCCTGGAGTGCAAGGCACGCAGATGTCAGCATGCAGCGTCTCTGATCTGTTAGAAAGATCCTTATGGATACCGAGTCTATAACTGTACCCAGGAAATTCACCCTGCTATTTGTAGTAAGAGAACTCTTTTCCAAGTTTATCTTCCATCCATTAGACCGAAGAAGACTCAGAAGAAATTCAGAGTGATCTTTTGCCAGACGAAAAGTTGGTGCCTGTACCAAGATATCGTCCAGGTACGGTGCTACTGCAATTCCTTGGATTCTGGCCACCGCCATGAGAGCACCCAGAATCTTTGTAAATATCCTAGGTGCAGTAGCTAAGCCAAACGGAAGTGCTATGAACTGGAAGTGCTGATCCAGAAAAGCAAACCAGATCCTTGTGTATCAGAATATGCAGGTATGCATCCTTCAGATCGATGGTAGTTATAAATTGTCCTTCCTGAACCAGGGGAAGGATCGATCTGATCGTCTCCATTTTAAAGGAGGGGACACTTAGAAATTTGTTTAAGCACTTCAAGTCCAAAATTGGACGAAAATTTTGCTCCTTTTTGGGAACCACAAAGTGGTTTGAATAGAACCCCAGACCTCTTTCTGATGCAGGTACCGGACTATTACTACTAAGGAGGATAGATCCCTTACACAATCTAAAAAGGCTGTCCACTTCTCTGGTCTTGTAGACAGTCTGCAGAAAAGGAATCTGCCCCTGGGCGGATGAGATTTGAATCCTATCCTGTACCCTTGAGATACAACCTCCAGTACCCAAGGGTCCTGAACATCCTGAAACCAAGCATTCTTAGTCTGCTTGGACTTATTCCAGGACTGAGCAGCTTTTCAGGTACTCTTGGGTTGCTCAGGCTTGGAGGATGATTGAGTTCTCTGGGACTTGTCCGAACGAAACAAAAATTAGAGGACTTCCATCCCTTAGGTCTGTTCTTCTTATCCTGTGGAAGGAAAGAACCTTTTCCTCTGATAACAGTAGAAATGATAGAGTCCATGCCTGGACCAAATAAAACTTTACCCTTGAAAGGTAAGGAAAGGAGTCTGGATTTAGAAACCATATCCGCAGACCAATATTTCAACCGGAGAGCCCTGCGAGCTAGGACCGCAAAACCTGAAGCCTTTGCATTCAGGCGTATAATCTGCATATTCGCATCACAGATAAAGGAGTTAGCTATTCTTAACGCCTCAATCCTCTCATGAATATCCTCAAGGGGAAATTCCACCTCGATAAAGTTCTGACAGAGTTACACCAGTAGGTGGCGGCCCTAGCCACAGCGGCAACGGCTGCCCCCGGTTGAAATAAAAATCCTGTGTGTTGAAACATTCTTCTCAGGTAACTTTCCAACTTCTTGTCCATGGATTCCCTAAAGGAAGAACTATCTTCCAGATGGACAGTGATACGCTTAGCTAGCATTGAAATGGCATAATACACCTTAGGCATGGAACCCCACAATTCCAGCTGATAATCAGGAACCGGGAATAACTTCTTGACGAAGGGGAAAAAGAAGTTCCAACTCTTTCCCATTCACTACTGATATATTTGCCATACAAACTGGGACAGGAAAAGTTTGTGGGGCCTTTAATTCTTCATAAACCCTGTCTAACTTAGGAATTTTAGGTTCCTCCGGCAGTTTTGTTTCCGGAACCTCTAAAGTAAACAGAACCTCCTTTAGTAAAAAAACGCAGATGCTCAATCTTAAATCTGAGGGAGGGCTCCTCAGAAGGAGGGGGTTTAGTAAATGAAGTCTCCGACTCCGAGAGCTCACCCTTTGATGCTACAGAGGTTAACTAATCTTCGGAAAAATTGAGACATACTGGCTGAATCTGATTGGAAAATAGCGGAATCTAATTCAGTAGAACTATGTTTAACCTTTCTCTTTAGTTTCCCAGAGATAGGTAAAGCACCCAGGGCCGCAGACACAGCAGATTGTAACTGCATGGTAAAGAACGCAGGGAAAAAGCTCCCTCCAGCCAGAGTATTAGGCGTGCCACAGAGAACTGTATGTGAAGCGGTTTGAGGGGATAGGGTAGGCATCTCCCAGTCAGACCACAGAATCCTGAAAGGTTAATGGCTCAGAGGGGCTAAGGTGCAGAACCTTCTAACATATTATCAGAGTCCTCCATTGCTGGAGATGCAATCCCACAGTAAGAAAGCAGATTTAAACAACAATTTCTCTGGGACTTGTTTTATTAATAAAAAGAAGAGGCACCTTTATAACCCCAATAGCTGGGGCACTCACCACCTCCTAGATACAGACAGTTCTAGAACACTCTCCGTAGGATTGCTAGAGTTCCTGCAGTAGGATCGCAAGGAAAACGAATGAGCCACACCTGATTACGTAGTGCACAAGAAGAGACCTCCCCTGCTATGAGAAAAAGCGTGCAAAGCTATTAGAAGCTGCGCAACTCACAAAACTAAAGTGAAACCTGTCTGTTCCATTGCCAAAAAATATGCAGTCTATTTGAGCCCAAACCTTCACAATGTGTTCCTTAGAGAACAAAGCAGTACATATATCCCCAAACTGTTCCAAATTAATCTCCAAATCAAAGGAGATATTAACCCGTGATCCTATTGAGGTTATGAGGAGTCGCACTAGGAGTCCCTGCTAAATAGTAAAATAAAGCGGACTTACCCTCCAGGATCTATGCTGTGGAACAGATAAAGGCTCTCAAGTCTGACAGCCTTGCCGTGGTGTTCTGACAGGGACTTGAGTGTAAAAAGACAAGCAGTGTAACTCGTTAACACTGATTGCCCAGGAGCTGTTAGATACAGTCTGGATCGCGTCGCAGAAAAAAACTTTCCCTTCCTAACGTTCATCAATACTTAATGAGAGGTTTATATGATTACTTAAAACTCCAGTCCTTTCTTGAAGGGAATATACCCATTTAAAGGACTATCCAAATCTTCTGCCACCCTCCTCTAGTAACGAAAGGCAAAGAATGACTGGGGGGGATAGGGGTAGTGGGAGGGATATTTAAGCTTTTGACTGGGGTGTATTTGTCTCCTCCTGGTGGCCAGATGTTGTATTTCCCAACAGTAAGGAATGAAGTCGTGGACTCTCCTTGCCTTATGAAAAGAAGCACAAGTTATTTGACAAGCGTTATACTGTTGCACATGCAAGGATAATGTAGGGAAATACCTTGACTTTATACAGTTGTGCATGCAAGGCTTACATGGGCTATTATGTCAGCGATACATAGTTGCACTTGCGAGGCTGACGTAAACAAATGCCCATAAGCCGTAGTGGCGCTCTCGCGACCAAGGTGTTATTCGGATAGCAATTTACCATAGGACATAGTTAAGGATAAAAACTGAGGTTTTGCAAAAGGTAAAAACTAATATGCTAAGTGTAAGAAAATTTCAAGGTTTCATATCCCTTTACCCAGGTGGTGCACAGATCAGTGATATTTCAAGCTCCTTGAAAAAGCTTACGGTAGTTAGTGAAACGCACGTTAGAGTTATCAAGTACTGTTCCACTGGTCAAGAGGAAAGGTGTTTTTTTTTTTCAGCAGGAACACAGAATACAGTGTGGAGCATTGTTCAGTCTGTAATAACGGACTATCACACGCTAAGTATTACTGCATGCTTGTACCTGAAAACCTTAGTAATCTGTGTGAGCAGTTACATATGTTTTTAATAAATTAAGAAACTGCATCCAGCATCCATGACCATTTTGTATCCGGTTTGCCTTAGGTCTGTATGATAAAGCTTATAATCTAGAACTGTTGAAGTTCTAATAAATGTGAGTACCGTGGCTCTATTTGTGTCCACCTGGGATCTGAATGTTATAACAGTATCACACTATGATGCTTTTCTTTTTTTGGCTTTTGAGGACAACATCAAATGAACTATTTATATCATTGAGAGTTAGTTTTTTCATTAAAAGGACACATACACTTTGAAAATTCTTTGAAGTATTGGTTTGTATTATTTGTGCACATTTTATTCTATTATTAATTAGTTTGAAACCCACCTTTACCAGCACACGTTCGATTAGAAGTGGTATATTAGAAGCCATCACCAAACACACATCACAATTTGTTAATCAGCTTTGATATTTCATTATATAAATACCTGAAACATTTTCTGCGTCATTTGGATCTTCATTTTCTCATTTTCTAGACAATACCCCTTTAATCCTATACCATTTACACTTTAACTACAATGCATTAGAATACTTTCTTATTGCAGTTGTATGCCTGTGTAATGTCAGACTAGCAAATATATCAGATCAGCAAACGGAAGTGATGTTCCGTCAGCTGTCTGACCGCAAATACTTACCACGCTCCAACATTCCAATCCCAGCATGCCAGAAATTACAATCTACTCATCAGATTAAGTGCATGCAGGCACTCTAATAACATAACACCAACTGGGAGGCTGTATGGGTAATATTGTTTAATTTCAAAGAACTACGGTACCTTTATTTATATCGCTATAATATACAGTTATAACAAGTCAAATTAAAATATTTTTTGATAAATTAATAAACTGAACCTTAAAGAATTAGATGCTGATATTTTTAAATCAGCTTTATTGAGAAAGAAAAATACTAAACAGTACTTTGAAATATATAATGGATTTTGTATTTTTCTTTCTCAATAAAGCTGGTTTAAAAATATCAGTATCTAATTCTTTATGGTCAGTTTATTAATTTATGCGATGACGTGCTGGAGCGCATGCGCAGTGAGTATTTGCAGCCAGAAGGCTGACGGAACGTCACTTCCGTTTGCTGATCTGATTTGTTTGCTAATCTGACAGCACACCTGTTTACCTATGGTGTTTTATTACAAGTCTCGAATTGCTACATGTCATTGTTTTCCTTATCTGTGTCCTTGTTTAGATAATAACTCCTTTGTAACTGGAGACAGCAAACGTAAAAAGATTTCAGTATTTGTTTTATTTATTTTTTGGTCTGCACCAATGCTCTTTTAGGAAAAACATTATTCGTTAAAAAAAATCTACACCCTACTGTAAAGAGCCAATCAGGATGTTAGTCTCGGGACTTGAAAGGGAGCTTGGTATTCTTTGTTGAAGGAGCAGCAATGCGCTACTAGTAACTAGCTTAACAGATCAGTTCAGCCACTAATCAGCAGCTAGGTCCCAGTAGTGCATTGCTGCTCCTGAGCATACCTAGGTATGGTTTTCAACAAAGGATACCAAGTGAGGACATTAAACACTAAATATAATTTATGCACTTCTCTCTAATTATAGGTACTATAAAGCTAAATTTTAACATGGCAGCACCCATGACTAGAGGGACAAGGGAAATAACGTCAATACTGTACTTGTAAAATGTATTTAGTGTTTAATGTCCCTTTAAAGGTGACTGCTCTTGATAAAGAGCATAGCAAGTGCTCATACAGGGATAGATTACGATTAGAGTGCCATTTAGAGCTTCCGCTAGAGCGCTAATTGTGCTAGAAATCTTTTTGGGAGTGTCTGGTTGCGCTCGTATTATGAGTTGAAAGTAAAATGTTTGCGCTCCCTTATTCATAAATACATATTTCTACATATATCTGATGGTATTTTGGTACAATGTATATTTATACCTTTATTTATATGATTATATAAAGATATATATAGGATTATCTATTTAGAAACACTTTTGTATGCAATATTTTTAGAGAATATTTTTTATAAGACAGTATTATGAGTGTTACTACTCTGTCATGTCTTTTTGATGTGTTTTGTGCAACTTTTTATTTTGTGAAACAGTTAACCAGAGCTCTGAGGACACAGTAATGATTCTAGCGTAAATCGCGATTGCGCTCAACTTGTAATATGAACACAATTTAACCTGCGCGCAAATGATTGCGAAAAACCCTTGCGCAATCGTTTGTGCTCCACTCATAATCTAGCTAACAATGTTTATAGCATGTGATAGATAAAACCAATGCCCATATCTGCAACTGAGATTTAATAACTACAACAACAATCATCCCTGTACACAAACCTGCTGAACAGCCCCCCCCCCCCCCAAGCCTGGACCTATTACATCTTACACGTCAGCTCTGCTGTTTGGTGATAATGTGCCTACCTGAGTAGCCGCTTCTCACACGGCAGAAGCTGAAGTAGGAGTTGTAGCCTTCCACTATGGCAGTGGGTTCATCCAGCAGGTCCCCTGAAGACAACAGAAAAGAAACACGTTAGCTTGAGGAATTATCGGGCTACCATGCAGCAGCAGCACAGGTGGCAGTGTCCCTTTAACTACTGGTCTGCTGAACATATATCAGCAAACACTGCATATAGTAAGTGATATCCAATCACAATATACTCACTGGTCACCTTTGTCTCCTGCAAACAGATAATATCGGCATCCAGCGAGTCCAGGACCTCTTTGAGCCCAGCACGAGTTGCTCTTATGCCATTAATATTCCAGCTAACAATCTTCATCCTCCAAGCTGCAATCACACAACAGAATGAGAAACCAGGTCATAGAGAGCTATAGGGTAAAATAAAACCGTACACAAAAGTAAAACTATCTATATATCAGGGATGCTCAGCTTGTTTTAGTTTAAATATTAAAGAAACCCAATTTTCCTTCATGATTCAGATAGAACACACAATTTTAAACAACTATCCAATTTACTTCTATTATCTAACTTGCTTTGCTCTCTTTGAATTCTTGGTTGAAAAGCATATCTAGGTAGGCTCAGGAGCAGCCATGCACTACTGGAAACTAGCTGAACACATTAGGTGAGCCAATGACGAGGCATATATGTGCAGCCACCAATCAGCAGCTAGTTCCAGTAGTGTATTGGTGCTCCTGAGCCTACCTAGGTCTGTAGATTTAGCTTTTTAACAAATAATACCAAGAAAATGAAGCAAATTAGAGAACAGAAATAAACTGGAAAGTTGTTTAAAATCTCATGCTCTATCTGAATCAATAAAGAAAAAGCTTGGGTTTCATGTCCCTTTAAGTTAGCACTGGTTGAGTAATAAGCTTAAATATGCATACAACCTAGGTGTTTTTGTCACTGTAGCACACGGTCAGAGCTATAGTGAGACTACGTTGATGCACTTATCACATCCATGGGAAGAAAATAAAAGTTGCAGTAAATACTTTACTATACATTTTAAACACTGTTTCTGTGCATCTTTATTTATGACTTGAGTGCCAGGTTAGTCAACACTTGTGATCGGCATTTTTGTGTTTTGCATCATGGTTTCCTTTCAAGGCACCTTTTTTGATGCCACTCTTTTGGGTCACTTTTTGCTACATAGGACACACTGGCCCCTTGGCTGACCCATTTGTAATTTAAAGGATGAGTTCCAGTTTGTTTGATTTCCTGAGTTTTACCTTTTGTTTATCTCTGTGGCTTGCTTGATCTGGACTTTGGCTACCAAGACTACAGCTCTGCTTTAAGTAGGTTAATCTCACACTCCAACCTCAGCCTTAGGGACCTATCAGTTACTGTTTAATATTATGTCCCACTGTTTGCAGTACTTTCTAGGATTTAGGTTGGTCAATTTCACATGCCAACCTCAGCCTTTGAGACCTATCAGTTGCTGTTCCATATTATGTCCCGCTGTTTGCAGTACTTTCTAGGATTTAGGTTGGTCAATCTCACATGCCAACCTCAGCCTTAGGGACCTATCAGTTACTGTTTAATATTATGTCCCACTGTTTGCAGTACTTTCTAGGATTTAGGTTGGTCAATTTCACATGCCAACCTCAGCCTTTGAGACCTATCAGTTGCTGTTCCATATTATGTCCCGCTGTTTGCGGTACTTTCTAGGATTTAGGTTGGTCAATCTCACATGCCAACCTCAGCCTTTGAGACCTATCAGTTGCTGTTCCATATTATGTCCCACTGTTCGAGGTACAGTCTGGGATTTAGGTTGGTCAATCTCACATGCCAACCTCAGACTTTGGGTTTTCTATCAGAATGCCAATACTCTTTTTTTAGACATTATTAAAAAAAAAAAAATGTACATTGATTTGTCTGCATATGCTCACAAAGCTGATAAATAGTCAATGGTGACAAAGCCATAGGCATTTTACACATTTTAGAATTTGCAAGGATTGATCAAGCCTTGTGTCAAAAACGAGCTTAGAAAAAAATATTTACTGCTTAAAACTAAAACAAAGAGTCGGTTTGTAAAATTCATATATCCCAAAGGTCCAATAAACAAAACAATTTGAAGGTGTTCACTATTCTTACAATATACACTTTAAAACTAGATCTTCCTGTTCTGAGATGTGCGGTTTAGCATGAAGGGAAGGCACCTCAGCAAGGCTGCCTGAGGCACCTTCAATTCTTTCCAGAATAGATACTCTTGATTGACTGTGAATTCACTTGTTGCTAGCACAGTGCCAGTCAAATACAAATGTTTAAGGAGTGTGCATCTGCAGGCCAGAGGCAGCAGAGTGTGGTAACAGTCCAGTCCAGTTACAGGTGAAGTGCTTAGGAGGGACATCTGCAGTGCAGCGCAAAGGGTCAGATGCAGAGGAGTGTGCCCGCAGCCAGTCCTGAGTCAAGTTACAGGTGAAGTGCTCAGGAGGGACATGTCCAGTGCAGCGCAAAGGGTCAGATGCAGGGGAGTGTGCCCGCAGCCAGTCCTCAGTCAGTAAAGGTGTAGTACTTAGGAGGGACATCTGGAGTGCAGCGCAAAGGGTCAGATGCAGAGGAGTGTGCCCGCAGCCAGTCCTGAGTCAGTACAGGTGTAGTGCTCAGGAGGGACATCTGGAGTGCAGAGTAAAGGGTCAGATGCAGGGGAGTGTGCCCGCAGCCAGTCCTGAGTCAGTAAAGGTGTAGTACTCAGGAGGGACATCTGGAGTGCAGAGTAAAGGGTCAGATGCAGGGGAGTGTGCCCGCAGCCAGTCCTGAGTCAGTAAAGGTGTAGTACTCAGGAGGGACATCTGCAGTGCAGCGCAAAAGGGTCAGATGCAGAGGAGTGTGCCCGCAGCCAGTCCTGAGTCAGTACAGGTGTAGTGCTCAGGAGGGACATCTGCAGTGCAGCGCAAAAGGGTCAGATGCAGAGGAGTGTGCCCGCAGCCAGTCCTGAGTCAGTACAGGTGTAGTGCTCAGGAGGGACATCTGGAGTGCAGAGTAAAGGGTCAGATGCAGGGGAGTGTGCCCGCAGCCAGTCCTGAGTCAGTAAAGGTGTAGTACTCAGGAGGGACATCTGGAGTGCAGAGTAAAGGGTCAGATGCAGGGGAGTGTGCCCGCAGCCAGTCCTGAGTCAGTAAAGGTGTAGTACTCAGGAGGGACATCTGGAGTGCAGAGTAAAGGGTCAGATGCAGGGGAGTGTGCCCGCAGCCAGTCCTGAGTCAGTACAGGTGTAGTACTCAGGAGGGACATCTGGAGTGCAGAGTAAAGGGTCAGATGCAGGGGAGTGTGCCCGCAGCCAGTCCTGAGTCAGTAAAGGTGTAGTACTCAGGAGGGACATCTGCAGTGCAGAGTAAAGGGTCAGATGCAGAGGAGTGTGCCCGCAGCCAGTCCTGAGTCAGTACAGGTGTAGTACTCGGGAGGGACATCTGGAGTGCAGAGTAAAGGGTCAGATGCAGGGGAGTGTGCCCGCAGCCAGTCATGAGTCAGTACAGGTGTAGTACTTAGGAGGGACATCTGGAGTGCAGAGTAAAGGGTCAGATGCAGGAGAGTGTGCCCGCAGCCAGTCCTGAGTCAGTAAAGGTGTAGTACTTAGGTGGGACATCTGGAGTGCAGTGCAAAGGGTCAGATGCAGGGAAGTGTGCCCGCAGCCAGTCCTGAGTCAGTACAGGTGTAGTGCTCAGGAGGGACATCTGGAGTGCAGTGCAAAGGGTCAGATGCAGGGGAGTGTGCCAGCAGCCAGTCCTGAGTCAGTACAGGTGTAGTGCTCAGGAGGGACATCTGCAGTGCAGCGCAAAGGGTCAGATGCAGAGGAGTGTGCCCGCAGCCAGTCCTGAGTCAGTAAAGGTGTAGTGCTCAGGAGGGACATCTGGAGTGAAGTGCAAACTGTAAGATGATTCGGAATTCTGTGATCTTCGTGTATTGCACTTTTACACTGATATCTCCAGCTCTGTGGCCATATTCGGAATTTGTTTTGCAAACAAATTAGAGCTGCAACAACTAATCGTCATAATCGATTATGAAAATAGTTGTCAACGAATCTCATAATCGATTAGTTGGTTTGCAATTAGTTGGTCTGTGCACAACACCAACTGCTTCACTCCAATGAACTCCTGCATTGTGTTTTTATGGTTATGTCCTTAGCCTAAAGGACGACTACTTTTCACTTTTTCAGGACAGTATACGTTTACAACTACCCCTGGCTTATGTGCAACCCAGATATAATAGTCATCATTGGGATTGTTTATATTAAATCTGGTGATTTGGAGCTATGCTTTGCATGATATAGTGCTGAGCTTGTTATTTACACCTAGCCCTAGATTGATGGGAGTTATTTAAATTGATGTGCACTATTATCTGTTTCCACAATTATTAGCGTATTGCTTGCTATTGCTGATTATATGTACTGTATAAATAAATGTGTAAGGCTTTGTCCTGTTATTTATATATAGTCCTTAGCACTTTTGAATTGTTTTTATTGTTGTTTTATATTTTTCATAAATTGTGATAATATGTACCAGATTCAACCTTTATAAGTATATATCTGTTATTTTTAGAGCGGACTAGATATTTTCCCCTAACATTATAGCTGGTTATGTACCATTGCATATAGATATTCAAGATCATTTTTGTTAGAATAAAGTCAAGGGTTGCTTTCTTGAGGTCCCTTGCCAAGGTAAAAAAAAAAAACCTTTGCATTGGTGAAGAGCTAACGAAGATAAATATCCCACTTTGGTGAAATTAGCAAAACCCTACTTATGCTTCTCAGGCATCTCAACACCATCTGAGTGCCTTTTCTCTGCTGCAGGAAATATAGCTGCAAACAGAGAACCAGCCTTAGCCAGAAGCATGTGGACATGTAAAGATTTTTGCATTTCAATGCAAAGTTTCTGAAAGAGTGAATAATGTTATTAACAGTGATAGTCTAACTCTTTCTAGTTCTACCTCTTTTCAAACAGTTTTTGGTTTTGTTTAATTATAAAACTGTTCTATGCTGCTTAAAAATTGGACAAACAGTTGTTTAATTGTAAGTTTTAGTCTGAAGTTTATATTAGTAACACTAAGTATGTGGATTTTATTTAAAATATAGAAAACAATTATATTCTTTTTTTATCAGATTAGTCGATTAATCGAAAAAATAATCTGCCAATTAATTGATTATGAAAATAATCGTTAGTTGCAGCCCTAAAACAAATGCAGAAACCAAATATTCTCCCATGCCTAGTACACAGTACCAGACACAGATGAGCCATTTAACATGTTTTCACTGCTTTCCTCATAGAAGGAAGCCCGACATTCTCAGTCATCCAAAAGCTTTGGCCAATGAACATGAATATTTTATTAATAATAATATATAATGGTGCCTGTCTAAAAGTGCCTACTGACAGTTTTTCCTCCCCCTAACAATGGAGTAAAAGGTCATTAACACTAGCAGTTTACCTTCTACTAATTCTGCAAGTAACGGCAGCTATATATATCTATATAATTGATTCTGGTGTGGGAAATGGAAAGAGAAGTATGTAGGGCAGCAGGCAAAATAGTGATGTGACAGCCTTCATGGGGGGCAGGGGCGTGACAGAAGATGGCTAACGGAATAATACAGTAATAATGTGTACGGCTCTAACACGTGCATTCTGTTCCATTTAAGTCAGCACAAATGCACAAGTCGTAGGATAGCAATCCCTTGGGAGGAGAAAGGTGAAACAATAACAAATGTAGGTTTTAAAAATATCTAATCATACACAGAAGCACTCACATTTAAAAACGAAATTTATGCTTACCTGATAAATGTATTTATTTCTTGACACGGTGAGTCCACGGATCATCTAATTACTATTGGGAATATCACTCCTGCCCAGCAGGAGGCGGCAAAGAGCACCACAGCAAAGCTGTTAAATATCACCTCCCTTCCCTCCAACCCCAGTCATTCGACCGAAGTAAAAGGAGATAAAGGAAGCAACAAGGTGCAGAGGTGTCCGAAGTTTATAACATATAAAAAAAAACTGTCTTTAAGAAAACAGGGCGGGCCGTGGACTCACGGTGTCAAGAAAGAAATAAATTTATCAGGTAAGCATAAATTTTGTTTTCTTTCTAATGACACGGTGAGTCCACGGATTATCTAATTACTATTGGGAATCAATACCCAAGCTAGAGGACACAGATGATAAAGGAGGAACAAGACAGGGAACCTAAACGGAAGGCACCACTGCTTGAAGAACCTTTCTCCCAAAAGAAGCCTCAGCCGAGGCAAAAGTATCAAATTTATAGAATTTAGAAAAAGTGCGAAGAGAGGACCAAGTTGCGGCCTTGCAAATCTGTTCCACAGAAGCTTCATTTTTGAATGCCCAGGAAGAGGAAACAGCCCTTGTAGAATGAGCCGTATTTCTCTCAGGAGGCTGCTGTCCAGCAGTTTCATAGGCCAAGCGAATGATACTCTTGAGCCAGAAAGAAAGAGAAGTAGCCGTATCTTTCTGCCCCTTCCGTTTCCCAGAGAAAACCACAAACAAAGCAGAAGACTGACGAAAATCCTTAGTCGCTTGTAAAAAGAATATCAATAGAATTTCAATGCACGCACCACGTCTAGGTTGTGCAGCAGACGTTCCTTCCGAGTCCATGTCCCCTGAGCCTTTAGAGAGCCCCAGACTGCTCCCCATCCCAGTAGGTTGGCGTCCGTTGTCACAATCACCCAGGTGGGTCTGCGGAAACAGGTTCCCTGGGAGAGATGATCCTGAGACAACCACCAAAGAAGAGAATCCCTTGTCTCCTAATGTAATCGTGGAGACAGATTTGCATAATCTCTGTTCCACTGCCTCAGCATGCATAACTGCAGTTGTCTGTGGTGGAAATGGGCAAACGGAATGATGTCCATGGCAGCTACCATCAGACCGATCACTTCCATACATTGAGCCACTGATGGCCGAGAAGTGGACTGAAGCGCCAGACAAGAATCGAAAATCTTTAATTTCCTGACTTCTGTCAGAAATATTTTCATTGATAGAGAATCTATTATGGTTCCCAAGAACACTACCTTTGTAGTTGGAACTAAGGAACTCTTTTCCAAATTCACCTTCTATCCGTGAGATCGCAGGAAGGATAACAACATCTCCATGTGGGAGTTTGCTTGTTGAAAGGATGGCGCCTGAACCAGAATGTCGTCCAGATAAGGCGCCACTGCAATGCCCCGCAACTGGAGCACCACCAACAGGGATCCCAGAACCTTTGAAAAAATTCTGGGAGCTGTGGCAAGGCCGAAAGGAAGAGCCACAAACTGGAAGTGTTTGTCTAGAAATACAAACCTCAGAAACTTGTGATGATCCCTGTGGATGGGAACATGCAGGTACGCGTCCTTTAAATCTACCGTTGTCATAAATTGACCTTCTTGAACCAAGGGAAGAATGGAACGAATAGTTTCCATCTTGAAGGACGGTACTCTGAGGAATTTGTTTAGACTTTTGAGATCTAAAATTGGTCTGAAGGTTCCCTCTTTTTTGGGAACCATGAATAGATTGGAGTAAAACCCCAGACCCTGTTCCTGCATTGGAACAGGAACCATCACTCCCAGGTCGGAAAGGTCCCGAACACAGTGTAAGAACACCTCTCTTTTTATCTGGTCTACAGATAACCTTGAAAGCAGAAACCTGCCCCTGGGAGGAAAGGTCTTGAATTCTAGTTTGTATCCCTGGGACACGATGTCCACCGTCCAGGGATCCTGAACATCCCGAACCCAAGCCTGAGCGAAGAAAGAAAGTCTGCCCCCCACAAGATCCGGTCCGGATCGGGGGCAGTCCCTTCATGCTGACTTTGAGTCAATTGCGGGCTTCTTAGATTGCTTTCCCTTGTTCCAAGACTGGTTGGACCTCCAGGAAGGCTTGGACTGTTCCTGCTTGGGAGAGGAGGGCTTACCCTTGAAGTTTCGAAAGGAACGAAAATTACTCTGCCGTCCTTTCTGCTTATTCCTCTTATCCTGAGGGAGGAAATGACCCTTTCCTCCCGTAATGTCAGAAATAATTTCCGCCAATCCCTGCCGAAACAAGGTCTTACCCTTGTAAGGAATTGCCAAAAAGCTTAGACTTAGACGACACATCCGCAGACCAGGATTTTAACCATAAGGCTCTGCGGGCAAGTATTGCAAACCCGGAAATCATTGCTCCCAGCTTAATAACCTGTATGGAACCATCCGTAATAAAGGAATTGGCCAACTTAAGGGCCTTGATGCTATCCTGGATTTCTTCTAGGGGAGTGTCTATCCGAATAGAATCAGACAATGCATCAAACCAGTATGCCGTCGCACTAGTGACAGTAGCAATACACACCGCAGGTTGCCATTGTAAACCCTGGTGTACATACATCTTCTTGAGCAACACCTCCAACTTATTATCCATTGGATCTTTAAAGGAACAACTATCCTCTATGGGAATAGTGGCCTCTTAGCTAAAGTGGAAATTGCCCCTTCCACCTTAGGGGCTGTCTGCCAAGACTCCTTGATAGAGTCTGCTATAGGAAACATTTTCTTAAATATAGAGGATGGAGAAAAGGGGATACCCGGTCTCTCCCATTCCTTAGCAATAATCTCTGTAGCTCGATCTGGTACAGGGAAAACCTCCACCATGGAAGGTACATAAAAGTACTTGTTTAGTTTACTAGACTTCTTAGGATTGACTACGACAGTAGTGTCGGAGTCGTCCAGGGTAGCCAAAACCTCCTTAAGTAACAAACGGAGGTGTTCGAGCTTAAACCTGAAAGATACAACTTCAGTATCAGCAGAAGGAATTGCACTGTCTGAGATTTCACCCTCAGATGCTACCGAAGTATCTTCCTCGTCAGATTTCTAGGAAGAGACATTCGGAATAGCCACGACTGTGTCAGCAACCTTACTCACTAATTGTTTACATTTCCTCTCTGGCTTTCCCTGCAGCATGGGAAAAGCAGACAACGCATCAGATACCGCTGAGGACATGAGGGAAGTGATGTCTTGCAACGTAACTCCAGGTAGAGTAAGCGCAGGGCACTGGCTGTATGGACGATAAATTTTCGGACGCTTGAGGAGAAAGCTGCGGCATTATCTTGAACATTGTCAGAAGACTCCTGAACAGCATCCGCCTTAGACAATGTTGGCTCAGGAAAAAGTCTATCCCTGTAATGCAAAGTTCTCTCAATACATGAGGAACAGAAAGGGATTGATGGTTCCACATTAGCATCAAAACATTAAGAACAGGGCCTCTTGGTCCATATTTATTCACCAATAAACAGAATAAATAGATAAACAAACGGATATTTTATTTAGAAAAAAATGTTACTGTTCCTTTAAATTTTAAAAAGAAACTGCTTTATTTTTCTGCAATAAAAATAATAAAGTATCCCAAAAAACACTCCGGACAACCTCTACACCTCAGCTTAGCTTTGCTGAGGTGCTTACCTGCCTGACTGCAAACGGAGTGAATATTCTGCTAGATAAACCGGACTCAACCTCTATTTTTCTTTAAATTGTAGACCGGTAACTGCAACGCTGCTATATCTGTGACAAAGCTATTTCTCCGCTCCGGAACACAGGAAATGTAGGAGGAAAAAGGCACGCAACAGAAATTGCTGCCTCAGCTAACTCCGCCCATCGTGGGCGTTACAACTTTAACCTCCCGTTCGGCTAAATGTATTACTAAAGCCGTTGGGAGTGAAGTAACAACAAAACCACCACCTACTGAGCCATAAGTCTCCTCGTCCCCAGTGCCTGCTATTGCTGCCATTAATAAATCAATCCTCCTCGCAATAGGCGAATGTCTCTTGTCCCACAATCGTATTTTTAAGTGCCATCCTTTTATTTTCTGCAATGTGTCCCAAAAAAAAAATAAAGTTAGCACGCACCTTTAGACTTCTGCCAGGCAGCACGGCAGCTCACTAGGTTTAAGAGGCCAGTTCCCTCACATGGACCTGTGGATAAAAACAAAGACTGAGTAATCTTACTCAGGCTTGCACGGTTAGGGCAGCATTAAATACAGTGTAGCACTGTATGTATGTTTTTGTTTGTGTGTATATGTGTAGCACTGTATGTATGTTTTTGTGTGTATATGTGCAGCACTGTATGTTTTTGTTTGTGTGTATGTGTAGCACTGTATGTATGTTTTTGTTTGTATGTATATGTGTAGCACTGTATGTATGTTTTTGTTTGTATGTATATGTGTAGCACTGTATGTATGTTTTTGTTTGTGTGTATATTTGTAGCACTGTATGTATGTTTTTGTTTGTGTGTATATGTGTAGCACTGTATGTTTTTGTTTGTGTATATGTGCAGCACTGTATGTTTTTGTTTGTGTGTATATGTGTAGCACTGTATGTATGTTTTTGTTTGTGTATATGTGCAGCACTGTATGTATGTTTTTGTTTGTGTATATGTGCAGCACTGTATGTATGTTTTTGTTTGTGTGTATATGTGCAGCACTGTATGTTTTTGTTTGTGTGTATGTGTAACACTGTATGTTTTTGTTTGTGTGTATGTGTAACACTGTATGTTTGTTTGTGTGTATATTTGTAGCACTGTATGTATGTTTTTGTTTGTGTGTATATTTGTAGCACTGTATGTATGTTTGTTTGTATATGTGCAGCACTGTATGTATGTTTTTGTTTGTGTGTATATGTGCAGCACTGTATGTATGTTTTTGTTTGTGTGTATATGTGCAGCACTGTATGTTTTTGTTTGTGTGTATGTGTAGCACTGTATGTTTTTGTTTGTGTGTATGTGTAGCACTGTATGTTTGTTTGTGTGTATATTTGTAGCACTGTATGTATGTTTTTGTTTATATTTGTAGCACTGTATGTATGTTTTTGTTTGTGTGTATATTTGTAGCACTGTATGTATGTTTTTGTTTGTGTGTATATTTGTAGCACTGTATGTATGTTTTTGTTTGTGTGTATATGTGTAGCACTGTATGTATGTTTTTGTTTGTGTGTATATGTGTAGCACTGTATGTATGTTTTTGTTTGTGTGTATGTGTAGCACTGTATGTTTTTGTTTGTGTGTATATGTGTAGCACTGTATTATGTTTTTGTTTGTGTATATGTGTAGCACTGTATGTATGTTTTTGTTTGTGAGTATATGTGTAGCACTGTATGTATGTTTTTGTTTGTGTGTATATGTGCAGCACTGTATGTATGTTTTTGTTTGTGAGTATATGTGTAGCACTGTATGTATGTTTTTGTTTGTGTATATGTGTAGCACTGTATGTATGTTTTTGTTTGTGAGTATATGTGTAGCACTGTATGTATGTTTTTGTTTGTGTGTATGTGTAGCACTGTATGTTTTTGTTTGTGTGTATATGTGTAGCACTGTACGTTTTTGTTTGTGTGTATATTTGTAGCACTGTATGTATGTTTTTGTTTGTGTGTATATGTGTAGCACTGTATGTATGTTTTTATTTGTGTATATGTGTAGCACTGTATGTATGTTTTTATTTGTGTATATGTGTAGCACTGTATGTATGTTTTTATTTGTGTATGTGTGTAGCACTGTATGTATGTTTTTATTTGTGTATATAAGTGTAGCACTGTATGTATGTTTTTATTTGTGTGTATGTGTAGCACTGTATGTATGTTTTTGTTTGTGTATATGTGTAGCACTGTATGTATGTTTTTATTTGTGTGTATGTGTAGCACTGTATGTATGTTTTTGTTTGTGTGTATATGTGTAGCACTGTATGTATGTTTTTGTTTGTGTGTATATGTGCAGCACTGTATGTATGTTTTTGTTTGTGTGTGTATGTGTAGCACTGTATGTATGTTTTTGTTTGTGTATATGTGTAGCACTGTATGTATGTTTTTATTTGTGTGTATGTGTAGCACTTTATGTATGTTTTTGTTTGTGTATATGTGTAGCACTGTATGTATGTTTTTATTTGTGTGTATATGTGTAGCACTGTATGTATGTTTTTATTTGTGTGTATATGTGTAGCACTGTATGTATGTTTTTGTTTGTGTGTATGTGTAGCACTGTATGTATGTTTTTATTTGTGTGTATATGTGTAGCACTGTATGTATGTTTTTATTTGTGTGTATATGTGTAGCACTGTATGTATGTTTTTGTTTGTGTATATGTGTAGCACTGTATGTATGTTTTTATTTGTGTGTATGTGTAGCACTGTATGTATGTTTTTGTTTGTGTGTATATGTGTAGCACTGTATGTATGTTTTTGTTTGTGTGTATATTTGTAGCACTGTATGTATGTTTTTGTTTGTGTATGTATGTGTAGCACTGTATGTATGTTTTTGTTTGTGTGTATATTTGTAGCACTGTATGTTTTTGTTTGTGTGTATGTGTAGCACTGTATGTATGTTTTTATTTGTGTATATGTGTAGCACTGTATGTATGTTTTTGTGTGTATGTGTAGCACTGTATGTATGTTTTTATTTGTGTGTATGTGTAGCAATGTATGTATGTTTTTGTTTGTGTGTATATGTGTAGCACTGTATGTATGTTTTTGTTTGTGTGTATATGTGTAGCACTGTATGTATGTTTTTGTTTGTGTGTATGTGTAGCACTGTATGTATGTTTTTATTTGTGTATATGTGTAGCACTGTATGTATGTTTTTGTTTGTGTATATGTGTAGCACTGTATGTATGTTTTTGTTTGTGTGTATGTGTAGCACTGTATGTATGTTTTTATTTGTGTATATGTGTAGCACTGTATGTATGTTTTTATTTGTGTATGTGTAGCACTGTATGTATGTTTTTATTTGTGTATATGTGTAGCACTGTATGTATGTTTTTGTTTGTGTATATGTGTAGCACTGTATGTATGTTTTTATTTGTGTGTATGTGTAGCACTGTATGTATGTTTTTATTTGTGTGTATATGTGTAGCACTGTATGTATGTTTTTATTTGTGTATATGTGTAGCACTGTATGTATGTTTTTATTTGTGTATATGTGTAGCACTGTATGTATGTTTTTATTTGTGTATATGTGTAGCACTGTATGTATGTTTTTATGTGTGTATATAAGTGTAGCACTGTATGTATGTTTTTATTTGTGTGTATATGTGTAGCACTGTATGTATGTTTTTATTTGTGTGTATATGTGTAGCACTGTATGTATGTTTTTATTTGTGTGTATATGTGTAGCACTGTATGTATGTTTTTGTTTGTGTGTATGTGTAGCACTGTATGTATGTTTTTATTTGTGTATATGTGTAGCACTGTATGTATGTTTTTGTGTATGTGTAGCACTGTATGTATGTTTTTATTTGTGTGTATATGTGTAGCACTGTATGTATGTTTTTGTTTGTGTATATGTGTAGCACTGTATGTATGTTTTTATTTGTGTGTATATGTGTAGCACTGTATGTATGTTTTTGTTTGTGTGTATATGTGTAGCACTGTATGTATGTTTTTGTTTGTGTGTATATGTGTAGCACTGTATGTATGTTTTTGTTTGTGTGTATATGTGTAGCACTGTATGTATGTTTTTGTTTGTGTGTATATGTGTAGCACTGTATGTATGTTTTTGTTTGTGTGTATATGTGTAGCACTGTATGTATGTTTTTGTTTGTGTGTATATGTGTAGCACTGTATGTATGTTTTTGTTTGTGTGTATATGTGTAGCACTGTATGTATGTTTTTGTTTGTGTGTATATTTGTAGCACTGTATGTTTTTGTTTGTGTGTATGTGTAGCACTGTATGTATGTTTTTATTTGTGTGTATGTGTAGCACTGTATGTATGTTTTTATTTGTGTATATGTGTAGCACTGTATGTATGTTTTTGTTTGTGTGTATGTGTAGCACTGTATGTATGTTTTTATTTGTGTGTATGTGTAGCACTGTATGTATGTTTTTGTTTGTGTGTATATTTGTAGCACTGTATGTTTTTATTTGTGTATATGTGTAGCACTGTATGTATGTTTTTGTTTGTGTGTATGTGTAGCACTGTATGTATGTTTTTTATTTGTGTGTATGTGTAGCACTGTATGTATGTTTTTGTTTGTGTGTATGTGTAGCACTGTATGTATGTTTTTATTTGTGTATATGTGTAGCACTGTATGTATGTTTTTATTTGTGTGTATGTGTAGCACTGTATGTATGTTTTTATTTGTGTATATGTGTAGCACTGTATGTATGTTTTTATTTGTGTATATGTGTAGCACTGTATGTATGTTTTTATTTGTGTATATGTGTAGCACTGTATGTATGTTTTTATTTGTGTGTATGTGTAGCACTGTATGTATGTTTTTATTTGTGTGTATGTGTAGCACTGTATGTATGTTTTTATTTGTGTGTATGTGTAGCACTGTATGTATGTTTTTGTTTGTGTGTATGTGTAGCACTGTATGTATGTTTTTATTTGTGTATATGTGTAGCACTGTATGTATGTTTTTGTTTGTGTGTATGTGTAGCACTGTATGTATGTTTTTGTTTGTGTGTGTATGTGTAGCACTGTATGTATGTTTTTGTTTGTGTATATGTGTAGCACTGTATGTATGTTTTTATTTGTGTGTATGTGTAGCACTGTATGTATGTTTTTATTTGTGTGTATGTGTAGCACTGTATGTATGTTTTTATTTGTGTGTATGTGTAGCACTGTATGTATGTTTTTGTTTGTGTGTATATGTGTAGCACTGTATGTATGTTTTTGTTTGTGTGTGTATGTGTAGCACTGTATGTATGTTTTTATTTGTGTGTATGTGTAGCACTGTATGTATGTTTTTGTTTGTGTGTATATGTGTAGCACTGTATGTATGTTTTTATTTGTGTGTATATGTGTAGCACTGTATGTATGTTTTTGTTTGTGTGTATGTGTAGCACTGTATGTATGTTTTTGTTTGTGTGTATGTGTAGCACTGTATGTATGTTTGTGTGTATATAAGTGTAGCACTGTATGTATGTTTGTGTGTATATAAGTGTAGCACTGTATGTATGTTTGTGTGTATATAAGTGTAGCACTATATGTATGTTTGTGTGTATATAAGTGTAGCACTGTATGTATGTTTTTGTTTGTATGTATGTGTAGCACTGTATGTGTGTTTTTGTTTGTGTGTGTATGTGTAGCACTGTATGTATGTTTTTGTTTGTGTGTATGTGTAGCACTGTATGTATGTTTTTATTTGTGTGTATATGTGTAGCACTGTATGTATGTTTTTGTTTGTGTGTGTATGTGTAGCACTGTATGTATGTTTTTGTTTGTGTGTGTATGTGTAGCACTGTATGTATGTTTTTGTTTGTGTATATGTGTAGCACTGTATGTATGTTTTTGTTTGTGTATATGTGTAGCACTGTATGTATGTTTTTGTTTGTGTGTATATGTGTAGCACTGTATGTATGTTTTTGTTTGTGTGTATATGTGTAGCACTGTATGTATGTTTTTGTTTGTGTATATGTGTAGCACTGTATGTATGTTTTTGTTTGTGTATATGTGTAGCACTGTATGTATGTTTTTGTTTGTGTATATGTGTAGCACTGTATGTATGTTTTTATTTGTGTGTATATGTGTAGCACTGTATGTTTTTGTTTGTGTATATGTGTAGCACTGTATGTATGTTTTTGTTTGTGTGTGTATGTGTAGCACTGTATGTATGTTTTTGTTTGTGTATGTGTAGCACTGTATGTATGTTTTTGTTTGTGTATATGTGTAGCACTGTATGTTTTTGTTTGTGTGTATGTGTAGCACTGTATGTTTTTGTTTGTGTATATGTGTAGCACTGTATGTATGTTTTTGTTTGTGTATATGTGTAGCACTGTATGTTTTTGTTTGTGTGTATGTGTAGCACTGTATGTTTTTGTTTGTGTATGTATGTGTAGCACTGTATGTATGTTTTTGTTTGTGTATATGTGTAGCACTGTATGTTTTTGTTTGTGTATATGTGTAGCACTGTATGTATGTTTTTGTTTGTGTGTGTATGTGTAGCACTGTATGTTTTTCTATGTGTAGTAGCACTGTACTGTATGTTCGTTCTTATGCATATGTGTGTGGCACTGTATGTTCGTTCTTATGCATACGTGTGTGGCACTGTATGTTCGTTCTTATGCATACGTGTGTGGCACTGTATGTTCGTTCTTATGCATACGTGTGTGGCACTGTATGTTTGTTCTTATGCATACGTGTGTGGCACTGTATGTTTGTTCTTATGCATACGTGTGTGGCACTGTATGTTCGTTCTTATGCATATGTGTGGCACTGTATGTTTGTTCTTATGCATATGTGTGGCACTGTATGTTTGTTCTAATACATGTGTTCATGTGTAGCACTTACACACCCTGGCTATGTTTTCCTGGACACTTATGAGTTAAACATGCTGCAGGGTATACAGAGGGATACATGAATTGCACCCCTGGACAGCACTATGTATGTTTCTCCCTGCATATCCTGCAGCATGTTTAACTGATAAGTGTCTAGGAAAACATGGCCGAGGTTGTATCCCTAGTAGCACTGTATGTATGAACTTGTGTTTGTAGCACTAGAAGTATTCAGGTTATTTATTATTTTAGCGTATTTTATTCCCTATTGCAGAATCAACCATTTTACATTACCAGACATTTCTATATCACGATTTATAATTGCCAGATGATTTCTACACAATGTTGCAACAGACATTCTTGTATAAGTGAAACTGATCTGCTGTTAGGGCACTTCTTGACATACTGAATGGAATCAGTTTTGCTATTAACCCCTGCAATGCCAATATTAATTTCCCTGCAATTTTCTCCTTTACCCATAAGTACAATCGCTACATTAACCCTTTAATTACAGCAAATGACATTTCTCCTGTGTAGTCTCGTATGGCCTATGCTCAGTATTAAGCAAATTGCACACAGTTATATGAGGTACTGTGGAACTTTTGTGTAATAGTTAAAAAAAAATAAAAAATAATGTAGGACACAACTGAAGTCATGAAAGGGTTAATTCTGTGCACTTAGTTGTAACTGTGTAGCACTAAATGTACGCACTATTACATGTGTGTAGCACTTTATGTATGTACTTATACGTGTGTGGTTAGTTATGTGTGTACCCGCCTCCCTGTCATTACCGAGCAGTCACCACTCAAACACCAGCACTGATTTCCCGCCACTTCACACCGTTGCGTCAATCATCATGCGACCGCGGCCTTTAGATATGACGTAAAACAGTGGGTGGTCGCTATTAGTGGTGCGCGAGGTGAAATGATGATGTCACTGGGTATCGAGAGCGTGCGGCGCAGAATGACAGCTTTGATCACTATAGCTGTCACACAGGACTGGAATGTCACTTACTCACGTGACATAGCTATTAGCGCGCAGATATATCAATCATAATAATAACACATACAGGGCTAAAGAAGAAAATACAAATATTACTATAATAACACATACATGAACACACAGGCTACCGTGACACACAAATAGGGCTAAAGTGTCACATAATGGTCATAGGGAAACATACACACAGAGGGCTAAAGTGTCACATATATGGTCATAGGGAAACATACACACAGAGGGCTAAAGTGTCACACATGGTCATAGGGTAACATATACACACTGAGGGCTAAAGTGTCGCTTATATGGTCATAGGGAAACATGCACACAGAGGGCTAAAGTGTCACACATGGTCATAGGGTAACATATACACACTGAGGGCTAAAGTGTCGCTTATATGGTCATAGGGAAACATGCACACAGAGGGCTAAAGTGTCACATATATAGTCATAGGGAAACATACACACAGAGGGCTAAAGTGTCAAATATATAGTTATAGGGAAACACATACACACAGAGGGCTAAAGTGTCACATATATAGTCATAGGGAAACATACACACAGAGGGCTAAAGTGTCAAATATATAGTTATAGGGAAACACATACACACAGAGGGCTAAAGTGTCACATATATAGTCATAGGGAAACATACACACAGAGGGCTAAAGTGTCAAATATATAGTTATAGGGAAACACATACACACAGAGGGCTAAAGTGTCACATATATACTATCATAGGGAAACATACACACAGAGGGCTAAAGTGTCAAATATATAGTTATAGGGAAACACATACACACAGAGGGCTAAAGTGTCACATATATAGTCATAGGGAAACATACACACAGAGGGCTAAAGTGTCAAATATATAGTTATAGGGAAACACATACACACAGAGGGCTAAAGTGTCACATATATAGTCATAGGGAAACATATACACACAGAGGGCTAAAGTGTCACATATATAGGCATAGGTAAACATACACACAGAGGGCTAAAGTGTCACATATATAGTCATAGGGAAACATATACACACAGAGGGCTAAAGTGTCACATATATAGGCATAGGTAAACATACACACAGAGGGCTAAAGTGTCACATATATAGTCATAGGGAAACATATACACACAGAGGGTTAAAGTGTCAAATATATAGTCATAGGTAAACATACACACAGAGGGCTAAAGTGTCACATATATAGTCATAGGTAAACATACACACAGAGGGCTAAAGTGTCACACATGGTCATAGGGAAACATATACACACAGAGGGCTAAAGTGTCACATATATGGTCATAGGGAAACATATACACACAGAGGGCTAAAGTGTCATATATAGTCTTAGGGAAACATACACACAGAGGGCTAAAGTGTCACATATATAGTCATAGGGAAACATACACACAGGGCTAAAGTGTCACATATATGGTCATAGGGAAACATATACACACAGAGGGCTAAAGTGTCACATATATAGTCATAGGGAAACATACACACAGAGGGCTAAAGTGTCACATATATGGTCATAGGGAAACATATACACACAGAGGGCTAAAGTGTCACATATATAGTCATAGGGAAACATACACACAGAGGGCTAAAGTGTCACATATATGGTCATAGGGAAACATATACACACAGAGGGCTAAAGTGTCACACATATGGTCATAGGGAAACACATTCACACAGAGGGCTAAAGTGTCACATATATGGTCACAGGGAAACATATACACACAAAGGGCTAAAGTGTCACATATATGGTCATAGGGAAACGCATACACACAGAGGGCTAAAGTGTCACATATATGGTCATAGGGAAACACATACACACAGAGGGCTAAAGTGTCACATATATGGTCATAGGGAAACACAAACACACAGAGGGCTAAAGTGTCACATATATGGTCATAGGGAAACACATACACACAGAGGGCTAAAGTGTCACATATATGGTCATAGGGAAACACACACAGAGGGCTAAAGTGTCACATATATGGTCATAGGGAAACATACACACAGAGGGCTAAAGTGTCACATATATAGTCATAGGGAAACACACAAACAGAGGGCTAAAGTGTCACACATATGGTCATAGGGAAACATACACACAGAGGGCTAAAGTGTCACATATATGGTCATAGTGAAACACATACACACTGAGGGCTAAAGTGTCACATATATGGTCATAGGGAAACATACACACAGAGGGCTAAAGTGTCACATATATAGTCATAGGGAAACACAAACAGAGGGCTAAAGTGTCACACATATGTTCATAGGGAAACATACACACAAAGGGCTAAAGTGTCACATATATGGTCATAGGGAAACATACACACAGAGGGCTAACGTGTCACATATATGGTCATAGGGAAACACATACACACAGAGGGCTAAAGTGTCACATATATGGTCATAGGGAAACATACACACAGAGGGCTAAAGTGTCACATATATAGTCATAGGGAAACACAAACAGAGGGCTAAAGTGTCACACATATGGTCATAGGGAAACATACACACAAAGGGCTAAAGTGTCACATATATAGTCATAGGGAAACACATACACAGAGGGCTAAAGTGTCACATATATGGTCATAGGGAAACAAACACACAGAGGGCTAAAGTGTCACATATATAGTCATAGGGAAACATACACACAGAGGGATAAAGTGTCACATATATGGTCATAGGGAAACATACACACAAAGGGCTAAAGTGTCACATATATGGTCATAGGGAAACACATACACAGAGGGCTAAAGTGTCACATATATGGTCATAGGGAAACACACACACAGATGGCTAAAGTGTCACACATATGGGCATAGGGAAACGCACACAGATGGCTAAAGTGTCACATATATGGTCATAGGGAAACATAAACACAGAGGGCTAAAGTGTCACACATATGGTCATAGGGAAACATATACACACAGAGGGCTAAAGTGTCACATATATAGTCATAGGGAAACATACACACAGAGGGCTAAAGTGTCAAATATATAGTTATAGGGAAACACATACACACAGAGGGCTAAAGTGTCACATATATGGTCATAGGGAAACACATACACACAAAGGGCTAAAGTGTCACATATATGGTCATAGGGAAACATACACACAGAGGGCTAAAGTGTCACATATATGGTCATAGGGAAACAAACACACAGAGGGCTAAAGTGTCACATATATAGTCATAGGGAAACATACACACAGAGGGATAAAGTGTCACATATATGGTCATAGGGAAACATATACACACAAAGGGCTAAAGTGTCACATATATGGTCATAGGGAAACACATACACAGAGGGCTTAAGTGTCACATATATGGTCATAGGGAAACATAAACACAGAGGGCTAAAGTGTCACACATACGGTCATAGGGAAACATATACACACAGAGGGCTAAAGTGTCACATATATAGTCATAGGGAAACATACACACAGAGGGCTAAAGTGTCAAATATATAGTCATAGGGAAACACATACACACAGAGGGCTAAAGTGTCACATATATGGTCATAGGGAAACACATACACACAAAGGGCTAAAGTGTCACATATATGGTCATAGGGAAACATACACACAGAGGGCTAAAGTGTCACACATATGGTCATAGGGAAACACACAGAGGGCTAAAGTGTCACACATATGGTCATAGGGAAACACACACAGAGGGCTAAAGTGTCACATATTTGGTCATAGTGAAACATACACACATAGGGCTAAAGTGTCACATATATGGTCATAGGGAAACATACACACAGAGGGCTAAAGTGTCACACATATGGTCATAGGGAAACATACACACATAGGGCTAAAGTGTCACATATATGGTCATAGGGAAACATACACACAGAGGGCTAAAGTGTCGCCTATATGGATATAGTGGCACACACAGGTCTATTCAGATATACACATATGACTAAAGCACTGGTTTTCAAACCTGTCCTCAGGCCTCCCCAACAGGAAAGATTTTCAAGATTACCTTGGGGGAGAGCAGGTAAATCCTCAAAATCTGGCCTGTTAGGGAGGCCTGCGGATAGGTTTGAAAAAACAGTGGACTAAAGTGACACATATACTGATAAAAACATATGGCTATAGTGTCATGTAAACACACAAGGCTAAGTGACACATATACTGATAAAAACATATGGCTATAGTGTCATGTAAACACACAAGGCTAAGTGACACATATACTGATAAAAACATATGGCTATAGTGTCATGTAAACACACAAGGCTAAGTGACACATATACTGATAAAAACATATGGCTATAGTGTCATGTAAACACACAAGGCTAAGTGACACATATACTGATAAAAACATATGGCTATAGTGTCATGTAAACACACAAGGCTAAGTGACACATATACTGATAAAAACATATGGCTATAGTGTCATGTAAACACACAAGGCTAAGTGACATATACTGATAAAAACATATGGCTATAGTGTCATGTAAACACACAAGGCTAAGTGACACATATACTGATAAAAACATATGGCTATAGTGTCATGTAAACACACAAGGCTAAGTGACACATATACTGATAAAAACATATGGCTATAGTGTCATGTAAACACACAAGGCTAAGTGACACATATACTGATAAAAACATATGGCTATAGTGTCATGTAAACACACAAGGCTAAGTGACACATATACTGATAAAAACATATGGCTATAGTGTCATGTAAACACACAAGGCTAAGTGACACATATACTGATAAAAACATATGGCTATAGTGTCATGTAAACACACAAGGCTAAGTGACACATATACTGATAAAAACATATGGCTATAGTGTCATGTAAACACACAAGGCTAAGTGACACATATACTGATAAAAACATATGGCTATAGTGTCATGTAAACACACAAGGCTAAGTGACACATATACTGATAAAAACATATGGCTATAGTGTCATGTAAACACACAAGGCTAAGTGACACATATACTGATAAAAACATATGGCTATAGTGTCATGTAAACACACAAGGCTAAGTGACACATATACTGATAAAAACATATGGCTATAGTGTCATGTAAACACACAAGGCTAAGTGACACATATACTGATAAAAACATATGGCTATAGTGTCATGTAAACACACAAGGCTAAGTGACACATATACTGATAAAAAACTAA